>NW_015536504.1:195281-214002 GCF_001515605.1 Sinocyclocheilus anshuiensis | reverse complement strand
ACCAAAAAAAAAACTGAAAAAGAGCTGTGGAGTTTTTCACTGTCATCTTTCTCATGTCACCTAAAGTTACTTCACATTGCATCCACCAGAGGGCAGTCAAGTCAGTCACCTACACTTGCAGATTGACCTGGGACAAAAACCTTACATCAGATGTAACTATAAAATAAGTTACAATGCTAAAATAAAGCTGACTGCCATTTTCTCAGATATATATATATATATATATATATATATATATATATTACTATAATTTTTCATTTTTCATTACATCCAGCTGATCTTTCTTAACCTGATCATAAATTAGCTAAATGCTCGGCTGACCAGCACCTTACTATAGGTAGAAATTTTTCATTACATCCAGCTGATCTTTCTTAACCTGATCATAAATTAGCTAAATGCTCGGCTCATCTGAGACCAGCACCCTGACTCTTCATCCATATAGTATATTCCCATATCGATCTTTAAAACAAATGGAAACAATTAATTCCACTGTTTGACTTTTGGTTATTTGACCATTTGAATATATCTACCTACAGATTGAATTGAACTCTTTGTAACATGACCTGCCATTTTCTCCTTGCTGATTTTTCGAAATGTTGTAGAATAGTTACAATGACATGTCTTTATATTTATATGCAGTGACATTGCATTAATTCACTCAGCAGAAACATTTATCCAAAGTGACTTACAAGAGAGGAGTACTACAGCACAAGTGCTTCAAGGATGCTAAAGGAATATTACATTTATACAATCCCAGTCTTGTCTAGGCTGACGGTTGACGCTTCAGATAATTTAAATAGCTGTAATACACAAGACACTTACAGTATGTTTCAGAGAAATGCAGTGTTGAGCTGTCCAGGGTGCTGAAACTGTAAACCACTGTACTTCCGTTTTGTCTCTGATATCACCATGCAGTAGCTAATACTTAGTCTACACACACTATACACACTACACAACAATAACAATTTGTAATAGGTGAGAAATACAGGATAGGCCAAATAAAGTGTTGAACTGTAGTGCTCCAGTACTCCAGTTTCTGATGGTGAGTCAGAGGACGAGTCTCATCCTTCACTGTCATGACTCACAGACAAGATCACTGAAATCAGATCCTAGATGTGACTGGCCGTTCCACTGTTTCACACTTGCTCTCCGAGTATTGATTATCCACTGATTCCCCAAGGTCTTTGAGAAAGAACTGAACTGACATCTTTGCCTTTGGGGATTTGACCCGGATTCTCAATAGCGTGGCCCATGCTTTCCATGTATATAATTGCAAATGCAGCTCATTAGACAAATTTGACTTTTTTTTTATATATATTCTTGCATGTAATCTCATGTAATGTCTCGAATATTTCAAAAAGGTCATTATACTGTGAAATAGGGCATCTTGTCTGATTTTGTAAACACACTGCTGAAGGTCTTTAAAGGGATAGTTCACCCAGAAATGAAAGTATGCTGAAAATGTACTCACCCTCAGGCTATCCAAGATGTAGATGAGTTTGTTATTTCATTGGAACAGATTTGGAGAAATTTAGCATTAAATCCTTTGCTATGGACCCTCTGCAGTGAATGGGTGCCGTCAGAATGAGAGTCCAAACAACTGATAAAAAAACATCACAAGTAATCCACACCACTCCAGTCCATCAATTCAGTGAAAAGCTGAAAAAGTTGTGTGTTCATAATAAATCCATCAAGACGCTTTATATTTCAAACCATTGCTTCCATCTAAAATATGAGTTCTCAATCCATAATATTGCTTTCTCTAGAGAAAATATTGTCTTGTATGAATGAGGAGAGAAATATGCACGTAAAAATGTGGAAACACTGAAAGAAGTGTTATTATGCATCATGCTCTTGGATTTGGACAGTTTCGATTTAAACCAACTTGATGATGGATTTGTTTCTTACAAAACGCACAGCTTTTTCATTACACAAAGTCATGTGCAAGAGTCGAGTGAATTACTTTTGCCACACATTCACTGCAGAGGATCATTGGTGAGCAAGTGTTGTAATACTTAATTTATCTGAATCTCCAAAACAAACCCATCTACACCTTGGATGGCTTGAGGGAGAGCAAATTTTCAGCAATGTTTCATTTTTGGGTGAGCTGTTCCTTTAACTAAAATATCAAAACATGTAATGTAAATAAACGTCTAGATATGTAATGTACTAAATAGAATCCATCTTTCATTGTGTGTTGAGGAAAGAGAGAGCGGGGCAAGAGTGTTTCAAGCACGTGGCAGATGCATTGTAGTCACCTCTGCTTGACATGGGTCACCTGGAGAAAACCCCTCTGGTGCGGAGACTGAGTCAAGGCCTTTGGTTACTAAGGAGATCTCCATAGTAATCCTTCAGTCTTCATGATCTCTCAGAGGAAGACATAAATGCAGCCAGCTGCTTTATCATCTGTATACATGCTGTGTCTATGCTGCCTTTAGAAAAATCCAACAATATTTATATACAGTGGTGGCCAAAATTATTAGCACACTAATATTTTCAGCAGCTAAAAAATGGTTTTAAGTCAGTTATTTCTATCTTTTGCTGTAGTGTGTCAGTAGGAAATATCAGTTTACATTTCCAAAACATTCACTGTGCCATTAATTGTAATAATCCAGTGAGATTCTTGTTTTCTGCACACAGAGATCTGATCTGATCATCATCAGTCTGTCTGGGATTACATGAAGAAACAGAACAAACTGAGACAGACTCAATCCAGAAGAACTGTGTCTCCAAGACACTTCAAGAAACCTTCCTGCAAAGCTACAGTACTGTTCAAAGTTTTAGGCAATTGTGTAAAAATGCAGTAAAATGAGGATGCTGTCAAAATAATGTCAAATAGATTTTCTTTATCAATTAACTTCTATTAACTAAATGAAATCAACATTTGGTGTGAGCATCCTTTGTGCTTAAAGCAGCTTTTGCCCTCGGTGCACTTGCGCATATTTTTTAGGGAGCTTTGCGGGTTTTCTTGAAGCATCTTGGAGACGTTGTTATTATATTATATATATATAATATATAGCATGATTACTTTGACTGCATATGATAAATCTCAAAACTAAAATTAGAAGAAAGACTACATAAGTATTTGTAATTTGGGTCGTGGTAATATGGGTATTTGTCATTTTTAAATAGGGGAGAGTGGGGTGATTTGAGCCAGCGGGGAATTTGTTTCTAGACAACCTTAAACAAAATTGCTGAAGTTACTACATATATATGAAGAGTTGTCCATTTTACTCACCCTGTGATTAAGAGGCCCGTGGAATAAATGGTAACTATATTTATGTTCAAAAAACTGTTTTTTTTTGATGTTCAAAGTGATTTTAGTGTGTTCAAGGACTCAAGCTTCTTGTGTCTAAACAATTACGGACAAATCTGAAAAATGGCACACGTGTTTGTGCTTTAGGAAGTTATAATATGAGGCTATACTGTTAGCATGATGTTAGCTCTAAACTACTGGATGATACAAGTTTGTTGAAATGGTAGAATTGGGGTAATTTGAGCCAAAAGTCTTGGGCTCACCCCTCCTTTTGATTATAAAGTATTATTTGACTGTAATTCTACATTATATTTCATTAATCTTAGACCAAACATGTTTTATGTTGTTCTTGGTTTTGAACTTGATTTTGTTCTGAAATTTTTTAATAGGCCTTGTTTATGAAAATTGGCCACTGAAGTTTTTATGAAATTGTATTTCCCTGCAACATTTGTAAGTGGGATGTTAGCCCAATTCGGTAGGTCAGTTGCATTTTTTTTTTTTTTTTAATTCTTCAATTTGAACTTTATTTTTATTCTGAAATGTTTAAATAATTCAAATGCCTTCAATGTTATGAACTGTATCTTGTAACAGAATAATGAATTTAACTCCATTTTGCTTCCTTTACTCCCTCCCTGGGCTCAATTGACCCCTCGCTGGGGGTAAGTTGAGCCAAGAGACCACATCCTGAAATTTATGTACATATTTAAGTTCGACCCATTACTGTCATGTGCTTACTTTAAACACACCGGCTCAACTCACAACCCGCTCTCCCCTACATTTAAATAAACTTTATATATTATAAACATAAATCATTTCATGATAAGAAAGATATCCGACCATACAATATCCTGACATACTCATATTTATGTTAGTATTTTCTATTATATTTGAATAGGCTTCATGCTTATAGCAGGTATTATTTTGTCACATGAGTTTATTCAGTGTTCAGTTATTGTCCCAGGACATTTTGAAGGGAAATTAGTTTAAGAACATCTTATATGAACAAATTCTGGTTCATACTGGAAAGGAAATCACTGGAAGGTCATGTTCAACATGTATTGTGGGATACAGTACAATTGGTCATCAAAAAAGTTGCTAATATTCTAAAGCATTCTGTATTTATTATACTATATAATTATCTGTATGCAACCTTCCAAGAACAGCTGTCACTGCAGGGTGGGACAAGTTAGACACACATATGTACCTTTAAGGTACTACAATTCATTTTTAGGGGTAAATATTGGTGTAGGCTACCTTTTGAAAGAGTACGTTTTTTTCTGAGAGTGGAGAAATACTCAAATGACCTAATAATTTTGCTAAAACAACAGAAGCACTGGAAAACTCCATCAAACAATGCAGTTCTTCCATGTTTGTTGCGACCAAAGAACAGATCTGTTTGTTTTTCTTATTATTTTCTCATTATTTCACAGTTTTGACAAAGTTATTGCAGTTTACACAATATATGATTAAATGAAAAAATTAGAGAAGTAGTTAGCCTAAGCAGACACCATTTGCCGAATGTAACATGTGACCTAAAAAAAATCACGTGACAACATACTACTGTTTGATATGTTTAGATACTGCAACTATTCACATGCATACATTTTTATATTTTATTTATTTATTTATGTATTTTGTCTTATTTTTATTTATTTATTTATTTATGTATTTTCCAATAATGCGCGGTAAGCATCCAGAGCCAGAGCTCCAGCTGCACTTTTGATTGGCGTTGAACGAGCGCGTCATGTGACCCACAGAAGCACATGCCCAATTATCACATGAAGAGAGTTCTGCTTTTGTTCGATGTATTTAATTAGCTGAAGCTTTATGACTAACACGACTAACAGGTGCTGTTCTGTTTCCTCTGACATGAGTCAGCAACCTGTGCTCTTGTTGAGAGTGCGTTTGGGAAGCTGATGAACGGCATCCAAGAATCCTGCATGAATATTTAATTGGAAAGTGGATGCGGCTTTAATTGTGTTTGCGGGTGACGGGCCGCATGACAATCCCAATACAGTCACCAGAGCAGAACCACAGCAGGAGCCCCGACTGACTCACTGCATGCTGCTCATTCACTCACTCACACTATAAAATGCCTTCGAGGAGAGGAATAGTTGGACTGACACTTGTAGGTTGCCGCAGGCTGGAGACCAGTCCTCATTAGCTGATTAATCAACACAGAGAAAACCAACTTTTTTTTAACAAGTAGTATTTCAGCCGTCAAGATGCCTGCGGCGAATCCGCATCTCAATCGCACAGGTGAGAACTTGATATCAGCCATATATAGCGTTGACGAAAATAGAAATAAGCAATCTACATATATTTTAATTTGTGAAATATATGCAGTTAATGTAATAAAATTAATATCTCCTGCATCCAAAAATATGCGATGTAAATGTTTCATTTCATCTTTTTTGTCATATTGTAGTGATGCCCAAAACAGCAATAAATAAATACATATTTATTTTACTGTAATACATTTCCCTCCACGCTTCAAGACGTTTTGCAGATTTATGTCATTGTAAATGGCTGAGTGTGAATGGTGTTTGAAACGGGCAATACATATTCATTATGCGCTGGCGTCAGAGATCAATTAAATAACCTTTACAGGGCTCAGTGTCTCATTGTTGACTTGTTCTCTGCTTGAGGTGTGAGAACAATAGGACACTGCGGACATGTGCGCTTCATGAAGCCCAAACCAGAACTGCTGTCATCTGTGAACATTGTCAGTATCATTAGCTACAGCTACATTTTTTTGGGGGGGGCGGGGGTTGCACACAAATAGCCTATCTGATGTTATTTAAAAAAATTAGTACACACTATTTATGGTGTTTTATGTATATTTTAGTAAAAGTCACGTTTTGATGAAGCATCTTAAATCTGATAACCACTTTCAGATTTTTCCCCACACATGTTCATTCTTTACAGTACTTTATGATATCGTTTTGTAGAGAGAGCTAGGCTATATCATGAATAAATAGACCTGCTACATTTTAAAATAACACCGTATTAAAAAAAGTTATTCATAATGGTATGTTTTCAAAGAAATTAATACATTTGAGGTGGGTTGTGCGAATAGATAAACAAACGCATTGGATGCAATGAATCAATGCTTTGTTGTGAAAAAAGTGGTAAGGCTTTTATTGCTTTCCCAATGTCCATCCTGTGTGTGTGTGTGTGTGTGTGTGTGTGTGTGTGTGTGTGTGTGTGTGTGTGTGTGTGTGTCAACATGCTGAGGGTTTAAGAGGGGAGGGTACTTAATATTCCCCAAGCTTACATGTTCTCCATCTGCGATTGGCCCATTGGCGAATTTGGACCCTATCGCTGCAGAAATGTGCAATTCATCAGCTCAGTGAAGTTGAGCATCACGTAGACTTGACCTAAAGCTGAGGGGATGCTACAGTGACCCGTGTCCTATGATTCACTCAGGAATAAACACTGACCACTGCTTTATGCTGCTTGGGGCCCCAATCAATGATATTTTTTTGCGGTGTGAAGCAAGAAGAGGTTGAAGACATCCTGGAGGGTCAGTGAAGAGAGAGAAGAGAGAGAGAGAGATAAAGAAGAGGGGGGTGGGACGGATCTCCTGCATTGTCTTTCAGATTTGGGGATCTTTACAAAGGGCTCTTCCCAGAAGCCCTGGGATTTTCGCGTCGTTACCGCTAAAATGTAGGCTATAGCTCAAATCTTTTGGTGGTTCGTTTCTTCTGGCGTCGGTAAAGTAGTTTTTATTTGTTTGTTTTGGATGGAGTTTTGAAATGTGGAGGAAAGTCTGAAGCGTTTTCAAAACTTGGGATTTATTTGGAGGTTGATGGGCGAGATGGGTGAAATGGGCTCAGTTTATGAGCAATATTACACAGGTAAGCGGGTGCACATTTGTGCTTAATTACTGAGAGTAGCCTACACAAGGACGCGACACTGATAAATCAACTTTTATTTTTTTTTATTCGTGTAATTTAATGAATGAATGTTGCATTTATATAGCGCTTTAATGCTAAAATATAGCAGTTTAAGGAAACTAAATGATATGCCTGTATTGATTTTAAAAATACAAATTATATTGTTTGATAGTCTTTTTTTCACAACATGAAACGGCTAAATATTGATCACTGGTGATTCACATAATGGGGGAAAATAGCATGGTTTCTCATGGTTTGACTTGCGATATTCTCGGTTTTTGAATGTGCATTTCTCAGATTTGTTGGTGATTTTAATTTAAGACATTTAAATGTATTTCTTGAGGAAAAGGGATTCATTATTGCATTAACTTTCGTTGCGGTCTACAACATCTGCAAAGAAATAAACTGAAAAGTTACCTGCTGAAGAATTTCTAGGCTGTATACCCTTTACAAGCTATGGTCGGATTGTGCATTTATTTGCGATTTTATATGCCCAAACAAACGTTGTATTTTAGATTTATAAAAGTGCGCATTTGGACAGTGTAAAATAATTGATGAACAAAAACAACGTATATTTTTGTAGGGGAAATGCATATCGCGTTTCATTCTCTCGTGTTTTGCACGTTTCCACGCCAAGCGTGATGAATTCACTGCATGTCGTAAGAGCCCACAGATTAATTTTTTTCGTTCACTTTCGATAGCGTGATATTTTTGTTTGTAAAGTTAATTGAGACTGATTTTCTTGTTTGTGTGCTTTTATCTAGGGGGCTGTGCAAAGACAGAGGAGGAGGAAGCCGCGAGCTCCGAGGAAGACTCCAGCTCGTTTCGTGGAAGTGGGGTCTGTAAATGGTTTAATGTGCGGATGGGCTTCGGCTTTCTGTCCATGACCCACCGGGAGGGCATCTGTCTGGACTCACCCGTGGATGTGTTCGTCCATCAGGTGAGCGAGAGCAAATGAATGCCGTCGTTTTTAATGGGCCGGACCCGTGTAGGCCTCTATCATCTCAATGCTTTATTTTCTCATGGCTCAAACGACATAAACACGGGTTACTATGCAAAATTAAATATTTACAGTATCAGTAGGCCACGTTTATAATTATTTCCTACCATTTATAAAGCTATTATTTTGTGTTCGGTGCTGATGCGCGAACATTAACGCCTAAATATAAGGTAGGCTAAATCAAAGCCTGCATTCTTAAAAATAAAGGGTTTTCAGTCGTTTAGCAAAGATTTATTTTCTCCCACCAGTCACCCTTTTTAGGCTTTATACAGGGTTCTGGGCTGTATGGTGATTTGTTTTGGTCATGTGTTGGTTTCTGGGTTCTGTCTTTTTTTCTTTCTTTCTTAAAGGTCTAGGACAATTTCGTAGAGTTTTAAAAGCTCGTTTTATTTGTTAAGCTAAGTGGGACCTTTATTTATTATTATTTTTTTTTTTATCACAAAATATATTGTCATGTGGTTTTTATTTTTGAATGATGTCAATATTTGTTTGGTTCTCTGTAAATTCCACATTTCTTTTGGTGTTCATAAGGTAGAATGTTTTTGACTAAATTTATTTGAAGAGGCCAGAAAGTTTATCATTTTTATTTAATACTTATGCAAATAAACAAGTAACTGTTTTCTGAACATTGTATGGAATGTCAATTCATTTTAATTTTGAAGTTCTCAATCTCCAATCTCAAATACAGGTAGTGAGAACTTATATATATATATTTTTTTGTTGTTGTTGCTGTTTTCAATTATAATGCCAGTTAGCTTAGGCATTATTTTTAAACGGCTACACCATATGTAGGGAAAATGAATAAAATATTAAGTACAAAAACTGTAATATTTTAAATGCAACAGTGTAATATTTTGACAGTGGTCCCACTTTACCTTTATTCACTTGGTTTGGATGTATCCTTGGATTTGATTTTAAATACACTAATGCAGGTCTGTCTTTCCACATTCCTTGCAATGATTGGCCTTAAATCACAAAAAAAGGCATAGGCGGAGGGTGTGTAAGGCTGACCACAGCCGGGGACTTGGGGCAAAAATGCCACTAAATTGGACAAAAATGCCCCTGCACAAATAAATTAAATCTATTACGTCTGTTGCTAACAAAGTGAATATGAATAGACAGTGTCGATTGCGGCATTAAATCAGTGTTGCGCATTTTAGCCAATCACACACATATCTGTTGAGCTCAGGAATGCAATGGCCAATCAGAAGCGCTCAGATGAGTCATCGCTGAAACTCATCAGTTTTGTGTTCGCTGACTGAATTCTGGACTCTTGCGAATTCTCTCATCATAAACAACAAAGCGCAGATGTACCTACAATGTAAGTAAGAGATTCATTTTGCTGTGTATACAGCTTCAGTGATTATAAGGATAGTTTTGTTTTTTTTGAGAGTGCTTAAACTCGGATATGTTTGATCAATGTTAGTGATAATGTCACTTTCTATATATAATTTATTCGCTGTTTTAAAACCGTGGAAAGGAAACGTTATATAATTATCAATTTCTAACATTTTTATTCAGTTGTGATCATGTTAAATACAAATTCAGTCCCATTAAACATTTAGTTTTTTAGCCTACATGACACCCAAGTCTGGTTCTTGCTAAAAAAAGACGGGTTTATGATGTTTAATACATTTGGCTGCTTTTAGCCTTACCCTGGAGTTGGTTCACCCTCCGCCTATGAAAAAAGGCTCTCTTTTTTTCTCCTGTGGAGTTGGGTGCACTCAAAAGATTAAAGGTTATTTCTTGTCATTCATGTATGAACTGTTTCTCAGTGGCTTGTACACATGCTCACAGGTTCAAGTCCGGTCTCAGCATGTCCTTGTTCCTTGTCTACTCTTTAATTCTGACTTTGCTCTCTATGCCATACGGTCTTATAAATGAACAGTAAAGGCCAGAAAATAAAACCACAATGATTATAACATTTGTAGTCACTTTGTTCTGCAGTGATTGATACAAAGTGCTATATTTAAAAAAAATCCCATTGGGCAGTATACTGTCTACAGTCATGAACACTAACCTTCTCAATCAGCAATAATTCAACAAGCTATTGCCCCAGAACAACCAGCAAGTCGGCAAACAGTGGATCACCTATCACCCTGAGCCAAATGAGCTGCTGCCTCATGGCTTGAGGTCACTGTGTAAAATTACCCAGAGATTAGAGCATCTTACGGGCAGGCAGCCCTACACACGGTGTCGGTGTCAAGTGATCTCTCTGTCTCTCTCTAAGTAAGAGGTCTTTGGTTTCCTCCAGAGCGGCTGTCTGGGAGGATGAACGGAGGGTGTTAGAGCTTAGCACACTTTGACTTTAAGTCTCATTGACTGCACAACTGAGATGGGAACATCAGCAGAGCACGGCGTGTTCAGTCTTCATCAACACCCTGAACTGATGGCTGTGTGTGGGACCGGGATAGCTGTTCCAAACCTGTATGACTTTCTTTGGTGCCAATTGATTTCCGATGTATGGAGAAAAAGACATTTCTAAAAATATCAAAGAAAGTCATACAGTTTTAAAACAAAATAATGGTGAATAAATGAATTAAACCTTTAAAAAATTGCTATGAGTAATATATTAACTTATGTTGATTTACTTCAGTGACACTTTTTTTCCCACATCATACATTAACAAAGTGTGATTTTAATCATGTTCACACGAATCAATAAACACAATTTGTTGTTGGTCCCCATTGACTTCCGTAGTGTCGGAAAACAATGGCAGTCAATTGGGACCAACAACTGTTTAGTTACCAACATTTTTCCAAATATCTCAATTTGTGTTCAGCAGAAGAAAGAAAATTATACAGGTTTGGAACAACTTGAGGGTGAGTAAATGCTGACACATTTTTTTTTTGGTTTTTTTTTTTCAAAGGGATTTCGAAGTGTCCCTTTAAAAACATTATTGTACCATCCTCAGCCTAAACAAAAGCTCCACTCTTCACCACAAATGTAAAACGGTGTAATTAAAATAAATCCCAACATAACTGAACGTTAAACAATATAGTATCCAACTTTTTTCATCAGAAACACCAAAAATTAATTCATTTCAAAATGTTTACTCTCCCTATTAAGTTACATGCATAACATTCTTAAAACTATGGTTTCGGTCAACATCAAAAATCATTTTCAAATACTTGATTGGTTCACATTCACCATACATAATTTAATCTAGTAGATTGCACTTTGTAGAGAATTACAATAATCGAACGCAAATAAATACTTTTGCTGTGTAGATCACAAATGTGACTAGTAAACCGTATAATCGTTTTTTTTTTCCTTGTCGGCGTGGTTTCCTCAACTGGTTGTGTTCATATAAACCTCACATCAAGGTTTATGTGAATCATTCCTAAATCAGCCATTTGGCCATGGTTATCGCTCATTGCTTATTTAAAAATGGCCAGGCATCAAGTTAATTGGTTTGCCAGTAGTAGAAATCAATGCATGCGTTCAGCACAACTCCGTAATGCTATTGATGTGTAAATGAAGGGATTTTCATTTTGAGGTCAACTATCCCTTTAAGATATCTTTAAGGTCGGTTCAATATTTAAATGTACATTAACCCATTTGTAGTGCTGCACGATGTGAATTCGACCTTGGCTTGTTAGGAGGCAGATTTATAGATATTCTTGAGTAGTTTGGTTTTGATAACCAGGAAGCAAGCAGCGCTCAAACCTACCTGAGTCTCTGTGGATATATTGATAATTGCGGGACCTACCAGGTTAAAAAGACAATGGCTTTCATTGTCAAACCCACAGGAGGAAATCCTGCCTTCCTTAGACTAGGATGAATGGTGTTTGTGTGTGGAGATGACCAAAGAGAGAGGCTGATGGAGAGAGATTTTATAATTAATGGGGGAAAATAGTTGAAAGACATGCTAAGTGAGAATGTTGGGAATGGAGACCAAGAGATTGGAGAAAGGGGGGCAGGGAGGAAGGCAGGGAGTATTTGGGGGAGGGGGTTGTTAGCTGATCTCATTCATAAAAAAAACCCCTCTGTAGCAAAAGAGGAGGGCGAGTGGTAGGAGAAGGTCAAAGGATGGAGCTGCGGATGGTTTCAGGAAGCGTTGGCGGGGGTTGGGAGGCGCTTTTGCCCAATTCCTTTCCCAGCAACCCACCCCCCTCTGAGAGATGGGTGTCAGTTAAACCTGACGTTGTGTGAGAGCCGAAATGTGGACGGCTGTGTACTTCTCTCACTTCCAATTAATTCTAGTGGCACTAAAACACCAAAACCGCTATTCCTTATTTACACACATTATGATTATGGGGAAGATTATTGGTTAGGTGAAGACGTATTTTCATACAGTTCCTTGAACAATACTATGTTGTGACATCTAAACACACAGTGCATGATTTGTAAACTAATACATTGAGGTTTGCATGGCATAATTGGCTCCATATGAGTTTTCTGACAATGTAAACTTGCTCGGTAGTGCACCCGGTACAACATTTTTGTGTGATAATGGATGCTGTGTGCTCTAGTGCAAATCCTGTGAAATACAAGTCACAATGAAAGAGCTCAAAGAAACAAGCTAAATTGGCATGTTTGCTTTAGCAAATGCGTTTTAATCTCTTGTTTGCTTTTAACACTTAAGTAGAGTTTAGTGTAGGTGATACATTGTTTTCAAATACGATAGAGCATTAACCTTATAGCACCGAACACCGGGCATTTTCAGACAGTTGCAGTGCATACACAATTTGTTTCAGATGAACCTCAACATCACTAATAAAACTACTATGAACTAATAAAATGTGTTTTAACTGGTATGACTTACCTTCGTCGGTAGCGTACAAGTGTTTTTTTTTTGGGGTCCGTACAGTAAAAATCATTGGCGTTCAATGTTGTTTGGGCCACAGTGTTCTTGAAAATATATTTTGTTTCATGCAGAAGAAAGAAATGCATTCGTGTTTTGAACGACTGAGTAAAAGGTGGTATAATGTCTATCACTTCATTAAACAAGAAAAGTATTCCAGTGTTTTGCTCTCCGAGAGAATGTGAGGAATTTATTACAGACCATTAAGAGTTTAATGTGTAAAAGACTAAAAACATTTGCCCAAGGAATGTCCTGGTGAGAAGATAAGCAGTCTTATTACAAGGCTTGATTTTAAGGTAGCAGACCAACACCACCAAAGCAGATTGTTCTGTGAAAACCATGGCTGGAGTCAGCTTGATCTCACAAATATACCAACTAGCCCAATTTTTGGTCTCCTATTTTTGGTGGTTGTTTGTTAGGAGTACAAGCAGAAGGTTGTTTTTAAAGGTAGATCCTTTCTCAAGCCCCATTTCCATGCGCCTATGGAGCAAGTATCTCAGGAATGTGAGCTTCCCCCACTTTTTCCCTCAGCACTGATGGCCCGGGTGAGGTTTAACCAGATGGCGTTATTTTGCGTGTATCTGCCCATCCCATTCATGTCATTCGCTGCACTTTCATTGTTTGTTTGTGGGTTTTTTTTTCTTTTGTTTTTTTTTTGAGAAACAGTTCCGGTACAAATGTATTCATATTTATCTCTCATTGTGACATATGCTCCATGCATATGTATTAGATGCTAAATTGGTCTTATGTGATCTGGATGTAGAAAACGTGCATCCTGAATGTGGTGGTAGGCTGTTAGAGCATATAGGTACGTCTGAATATATTGTTGAGTAACATCATGTCTAAGATGCCATTGTCTGGTTGGAAAACAGACAGTTTTTGAAAGCAGCATAGATGTATCCTTCACTGCTTATTATATCTTGTAATGTTTTGCCTGTAGGCTGCTAGTTTGAGCCTTCAGTTTCAGTTGCAGCCATTGATGGATGCAAATCTTCAGAGTTAATTGGTAGAGAGCCCAGATGTGAGAGCCGTTTTGATCTGAGTGTTAAGTGAAGAGGTGGTTGTGAAGGCGATGTAGCAACAGAACTGGGGGCAGGGAAGATGCCATGCCGGTTCTTTCAGAATTGCAGATCTCATAGAGATTACTCTTAATTAAATGCATTTTTGAGGAGAAGGCATGCACAAAGTGGGGATTTGGCTGAAATATGCTGTATACAACTTTCTATCTCATGGCAAAAAAAAAAGAAAAGAAAAAATATCTATACCAACTGCATATTTGCATGACTATAATTTTATATTAAACTGCACATTTCTAATGGCAAGAAAAATGGCTGGTTGTCATGAAAACATTTATATCCATGCAAGTGTTTGTTTATAAACAGACGCTTAGATCATATTTATACTGTCATCTAAAGCAGTGTAGTCTCGCGTAGCCAGACCTTCAGACTGACGGCTGAAGGTCTGGAATACATTGGCCAAAGCCCGCCCATGAGGCCGTTTGATCGACATGTCAAACAACCAATCACAGTTCGTTTCGTTTCAGCGTCACGTTTCGGGGTGTGGAAATGTCGCCACAATAACAGTGTGTGCAAAACTCTCAGACTTATTTTAAAGATTCTGTGCTGCGAACTTTAAATATTTCACGTACTTTTGAGAATCCAGCATTTAGTTGATCCTGATAAGCGCTCGTCGTCACAGTTGTAAACACAGCGGCTTTCTTCTTTCATGAGGGGGTTTGGCGCCACGGTATCTTTGTTTCCAGGTAGAACATTACAGAACGTGACATGCATGTCCACCGGAAATCCTGTACAATTCAACCAATCCGACGACGACTTCGAAACTCCTGAAGTGTTTCCACTTTTGTGTGCCGTATGCATCAGACGTTCAGCCAGCGGTCCGTGGGCGTGACGTCTGAGGCTGAGACTAAAAGCAGTGTTTCTACCCTATCTCTGCAGAGCAAGCTTCATATGGAGGGCTTCCGCAGTCTGAAGGAAGGAGAAGCTGTGGCGTTCACCTTCAAAAGGTCCTCTAAGGGTCTGGAGTCCTTACGGGTGACTGGGCCAGGCGGGGCACCGTGTGTAGGCAGCGAGAAGAAACCCAAGGGCACCCAAAAACGCCGTTCAAAAGGAGATCGGTGAGTGCTGTTCAGAACTACAACATTCTGTGCTCTTACTCTATTGATGAATGCTTCCTGAAGTTATACAGAATTCATCATCTGATTAACTTGGCCTGCGTCCCAATGTTCATACTATCCATCCTAAAAAGTATATGACATTAGAATAAGTGTGTCCCAAAGCATAGTATGTTGAAAAGATTATGCCAAAAGTCTCCGGATGGTCTACTATTTCAGGTAGATTTTTGAAGTGTGCACACTCTAATGGCTAATATTGCCCACAATTTGACGAAGGATTCGGTTCAGAACTACAAACGCAAATAAAAAGCATTAAAAAAACTACAAACATGGCAGATGTGCATGACCGATAGAGGTTTATGGTGCGTTCAAGTCATGTCGGATAGATCGTATTTACGAGTTGAGCGCACATGAACACCACCACAAAGTCGTTATTATGAGTGGGAAACTCAAAATTTTCTTTAAGCCCCAAGTTTCCGAGTTGGGGGCGTGTCAATGAGAAACATGGTGGAATGGATGGATGCAACGTCTGTAGTTGACGGTAAATTTTTGTTTAAATTGATAATTTAGTTGTCCTCGTCGTAATTACGACTTGTCAACTCGTAAGTACGAACGTCCCAGGAGGACTTGAACGCAGCATTAGATAAAGGGGTTTGAGGTACTAATAATCAACATTTAATCTGGTTATCTGTTATTTTTCATCTGCAACAACATTTAACTTTTATAAACATCCGTTCGGCCTTTAACTTTTAAATGCATCATTATGCAAAAAGATGAGCAGCATAAAGATCCACGGCTGGCAGATCAACATGCTGTTACTTTTCTTTCCTGTATGGTAGGGGGATAAATTAATTGAAATGTGGAGGGTACATATAACTGTGACAGAGTGGGCCATTAAAGACGCAATTGTATGACGTGATATGTCTCAAAGTTTGCCTAGTCTTCTACATATAAAATAAAACCATTATTTTAATGAGAGTTAAGTACATTTCCCTCACTTCCAACATTTTTTTTTTTTTTAATTAATTTCTTGAAGATTATAAGGTGAAATAGAAGACTGTTTTCATGAGATTCTTCTGCAAGAACATCCGTTCTGCTTTTCTTGAGGTTTTGAATGTTTTATCGGGGTTGGTTTAGATATTGAACTAAATTACCCTCGCATTTGCTACCTATACTGAGATGTTGCGGTTCTGTGTAAATGTTTGAGATGTTGCTTCTGGATTGTCTGACACAATATCTCCGGTTCTGACCAAAGGAAGAGCACTTCCCTCCCTCACGCTGTGCGTTGGTGACTTGCCCTGCTGGATCAATAGGTTGTTTAAAATCTCATAGCTCAGAGAGAGTCACCCGCCCCCCACAGCGCAGCCGCAGGTTATCGATAAGCACCGTCCTCCCACAATCCTCAGCTGCGTCTAATCACGCTGCTTGGGTGAGTGTGGATCCGGATTCAAGCGAGCGCAGCTTTCACAACTGTGCATGAATGATGGTGATGTTTTTTTTGCTGCATTTTTGCAGTAATAACAGTTCTGTGAGAGACAACAAATTCAACAAGTGCTTGCAACAAATCAAATAACATGTAATTTCTCCTGCTGTTTCTCATTGATATTCAGATCAGATCCTGTCCGTTTCATTAATAACAGATGTAGGTGCCTGAGAAAGGTCAGAGGTGACCGCTGCCATGGCAACCGTGAGGTGTGATGTATGTGAGCGGGGTGGGGGTGGGCAGGAGAGAGCAGGGATCAAAGTGCAAAGGTCAGGCTGCATACTGAAACAAAGAGCCACAGAGATGCCACACCTCCTTCCTCTGGCCGATCAATAACTCCCCCCTCAATACAGAGAGCTGATGGGCTTAGATACACAGGAAGCTTTCATTTAAATTAATCACTAACCCAAAATTGTAGTATTTATTATATTTTTAAGTGACACTGAAGTATTGTACTAAACTCCTCTTAGTACATGGTGCATAAGTATATGAAGTGGAGTTTAATACAATATTATTAATATTTGTATAATTACATTATTATATTTATAAGTGATAGTGTCACTAATAGTAATAATAATAATCATAATAATAATAATAATAATAATAATAATAATAATAATTATTATTATTATTATTACTATTATTATTTCCATTCTGGTTCCATATACAGCTTCAGAATTAATAATAATAATAATGAAGAGGAGGAGGATGCATGTAGTAGTAGTAGTAATCATAATAATAATAATAATAATAATAATAATAATAATAATTATTATTATTATTATTACTATTATTATTTCCATTCTGGTTCCATATACAGCTTCAGAATGCTCAGACAATAGCATAAATAATGTGAACTACTTTGTTTGTATTAATGTATTTAAGTAAATTGTGAATGTTATACTAAACTCAAATGTATATTACATTCTTATATTTCATAACGCCACTATATATAAATGTGTGTATATTTGAGTATATAAAGTAGATTTGAATACAGTACTTCAGTGTCAATTTAAATATAATAATAATAATAATAATAATAATAACATTAATAATATTAATAATAATAATAATGAAGAGGAGGATGCATGTAGTAGTAGTAGTGGTGGTGGTGATGATGATGAGGAGGAGGAGGAGGAGGATGCATGTGGTAGAATATAATATTTTAGATTATTATATAATATATTTAATACAGTACTTCAGTGTCAATTTAAATATAATAATAATAATAATAATAATAATAATGAAGAGGATGATGATGCATGTAGTAGTAGTAATAGTAGTAATAGTAGTAGTAATAGTAATAGTAATAATAATAATAATAATAATGAGGAGGATGATGCATGTAGTAGTAGTATTAGTAATAGTAGTAGTAGTAATAATAATAATAATAATAATAATGAAGAGGAGGATGATGCATGTAGTAGTAGTAGTAGTAGTAGTAATAGTAATAATAATAATAATAATAATAATGAAGAGGAGGATGCATGTAGTAGTACTAGTAGTAATAGTAATAGTAGTAGTAATAATAATAATAATAATAATAATAAAGAGGAGGATGATGCATGTAGTAGTAGTAGTAGTAGTAGTAGTAATAGTAATAGTAGTAGTAATAGTAATAGTAATAATAATAATAATAATAATGAGGAGGATGATGCATGTAGTAGTAGTATTAGTAATAGTAGTAGTAGTAATAATAATAATAATAATAATAATGAAGAGGAGGATGATGCATGTAGTAGTAGTAGTAGTAGTAGTAATAGTAATAATAATAATAATAATAATAATGAAGAGGAGGATGCATGTAGTAGTACTAGTAGTAATAGTAATAGTAGTAGTAATAATAATAATAATAATAATAATAAAGAGGAGGATGATGCATGTAGTAGTAGTAGTAGTAGTAGTAGTAATAGTAATAGTAGTAGTAATAGTAATAGTAATAATAATAATAATAATAATGAGGAGGATGATGCATGTAGTAGTAGTATTAGTAATAGTAGTAGTAGTAATAATAATAATAATAATAATGAAGAGGAGGAGGAGGATGTATGTAGTAGTAGTAGTAGTAGTAGTAGTAGTAGTAGTAATAGTAATAGTAATAATAATAATAATGAAGAGGAGGAGGATGCATGTAGTAGTAGTAGT
>NW_015536504.1:194669-195158 GCF_001515605.1 Sinocyclocheilus anshuiensis | reverse complement strand
GTAGTAATAATAATAATAATAATAATAATAATAATAATAATAATAATGAAGAGGAGGAGGAGGATGCATGTAGTAGTAGTAGTAGTAATAGTATTAATAATAATAATAATTATTATTATTATTATAATAATAATAATGAACAGGAGGAGGAGGATGCATGTTGTAGTAGTAGTAGTAGTAGTAATAGTAGTAGTAATAATAATAATGAAGAGGAGGAGGATGATGCATGTAGTGGTAGTAGTAGTAGTAGAAATAATAAAATTGCACAAATTGTGAACTATGTAAAATTTCATTAAGTGATTTGTAAACAAGTTGTGGATGTTATAATACTAAACTGTAATTCATTTGTTTGTTGTTTTTGGCGACTTGTACATACTTTGTGAATAACTTGTACTAAACGCATTCATTTTATTTATTTACATCCTTTTTAGAGCTCCGTCACATTTAACTCCAATCTTCACTGTTCACTCACCTTTTTTTTTTTTTTTT
>NW_015536504.1:191977-192966 GCF_001515605.1 Sinocyclocheilus anshuiensis | reverse complement strand
TGCATCATAAGAGAGAATAAATTTTTTTTTAAAAAACAGCTTTGTTTTGGAAATTTGTGTTTGATTCTATAGTGCTGTAGATGTACATAAAACTGTCATTCTCCTTTGAACCATTATGTAAATAAAGCAGGACAATAACAATTACATGTAAAAATCTTAGCTCAGTGACTATTACTGTGTAAAGGTTTGTGCGCCCTCTAGTGGTCTTTCCTGCAAATCACACGTTTTCTTGCACCACTTACAGATGCTTCAACTGTGGAGGGCCGAATCATCACGCCAAAGAATGCCAGCTGCCACCTCAGCCAAAAAAGTGCCATTTTTGCCAAAGCATCACCCACATGGTGGCCAACTGTCCAATCAAAGCACAGCAGTTGTCACCGGGATCTCAGGGAAAATCAACAGCCTCCACTACAGGAGAAGAAGAGGACATGAGCCACACCCCCTTCCCTCCCGACAGCTCTGATTAGTCGAGGAAGGTTGTCAGGGAAACACAAGCACCAATCAAAAAGTTTCAATGGAAAGCTGCTTTTGGAATTAACTCAGGTTTTTCTTTTTCAAACAGCAGAAATGAATGTCGCCTCTCACTTTTGTACTTTAGTCAGGAAATTAAAACTGGATTAAATTAATATAGAATGTTATATAATCACCATCATATCCATCTTTATTTTTGACAGTCATCTTAGTAAAATGTCTGAACCGCAGCTTTGCGATTTGGGTATTCACACAATTGATTTGGGATGAACCAGATATTTCAGATGGATAATCATGAAATGGAGGGCAGGCCTCACAAAAACATGTACAAGTCAAAAATTCAGAAATTATATTTTGCTTAAATGAAGCCTGTTTTAGGACTATTGAGGGTTTTTTTTTCCATGACAATTAAGCACATTTCCTCAGTGTCTTTTAACACTTATTTTAGCACACACACACACACACACACACACACACACACACACACACACACACACACACACACACACACACTCTCT
>NW_015536504.1:185961-191882 GCF_001515605.1 Sinocyclocheilus anshuiensis | reverse complement strand
TATATTATTTTTCTTTTGATCTTAGGGTAAAATATCATAGTACATAATTGTGCTTGACCGGTTTTGTGAGATCTGCCCTATGTGTGAAGCAAGTGTGAGAGAGAGAGACTTTTATTTTCTGCCTTAGCTAGCAAAGTGTCTTATTTGTATACTGAAACAATCAAAATGCATCATATTTATATATTGCAATAAGCCTGGATGTTGGTGATACTGGCGAAATACATCTCTCTCTTGCTCTGTGATGGCAAAATCATAGCTGTTATTCACCTGTACACTGGAGAAATCAGTCTGACTTCCCTTTTTAGTTTTGTTGTCGGAGACTTCTTCTGATTGTGGTTTACACAGGCCAAGTGAATGTTAAAATGCTGTGTTTGTGCATATCTTACCTCAGCCTCTCTGTATCATCAGTGGAAATATTTTGACTGCACTGTCGTTAGTTAGTTACTACAAGAAAGACACAGTGGCTTTCTTAGATCTTTAATGCTGTGTAATTGTAAGGCTTGCTCTCATTTAAAGATCTGGGAAACTCTAGGCAGAGTCAAGAAGAAATCCACCATATTCCCAACTGGTACTTTGTCTAGAGCCAAGACAACAGCACATGTTTTTATGATAATCTTTTATCTCTTTCCTTATGTAACGTCACATGAGACACTAATGAGGTATCAGGTTTGTTGAAACTTATTCCAAGAGGAGATCCTGACTAGATCTCACTTTATTGTAAATAACAATTGTAATCTTTTTTTTAAACCACTGTTATTTATTTGTAGCTACACAAACTGTCCTCAAACTATGTGATGTTGCGATGGACTCAGTTTGCTCTCAGTCACAACAAGAGCTGAATCCTTTTGATAATTAGTTCATAGTTAAACGTTTTTATCTGTAGTAGGGAACTGATTGACAGCTGGTGACTAGAATTAACAGTGCTTAAACTACGCTGAGAATGATTTTGATGCACTAATTTTTATTTATGGCCTAAAACGGAGATTTCAAAGTATTTTGTTTGTATGATTTATCCCCATGACTGCATGAAGTTCAGGTTTGTTCACGTTTTGACGGGGAGCAACTGAGCTGTCAGGCTTCACTGCGTTTGAGGAAAGCCTCTATAGTCTTTGCCAAATGAAAGAATAATAAATCGTGTGTTTAGCCTTCTTGTACATTTGACATGATCCTCAAACTTTCAGGAACTCAGTGGATGGACAAATACACATTTGTACCATTTCTTGCAGCAAAGCCCAACCGGTTTGTTTTCAAGCACTGCACGTGTTTGAGCACAGGTTGAATGTTACAATGGTTGGTTAGTAACCTCAAAACTAACGGCACATCACTGCTCCACAAGAGTGTTTTGCTGTTTGGAGGCTAATTTGTCCCTCAGAATAACCTGAAATGGTTTTAGTATGTTATTGCATGGAAGTAGGTGTTAGAGTAGTTGGATATAGTGTTGGGTGGATGGGTCTCGCCTCAAACAACCTGTTGAAAACTTCAGTGTAAGGGATGTGAAGGTTTCTGTCTCATTGATAAGATTGTATTCTATCTTAGTTCATGCCATTACTGTATATTCCTTTATCATTTCAATATTTTATTGTATTGTTTCTTTTTTTATCTTTATTTAAAGTGAGAACAAGTACATAACTTGTTTTGAATCTATACAAATCTACCTCAGGGTGTGTTGAAATGTATTAAATGGACATTGTTACCAGAATACTGTCCATTTAAGTGTGTGTGTTTGCGTGTGTGTGTGTGAGAGAGCGAGCGAGCGAGAGAGAGATAAGTGAGTGTGTGCTTTAGTTTTATTTTTCTAGGTTTAATGTATTTAATTCAGGACGTGTGATAGTTTGCAATGTAGTTGCACTGTTTACACTCAGATTTGGTCAAATGTGTGTGAATTTGTGGTTTACATTTAGACCAACTGGCAGGAGAAGTGCAAATGTAAAATTGCTCCAGTACGCTTTTTTATTTTTATTTTTTTTTTATAATAATGTACTCTTAGATTGTTAACTCAGGAATATGTTAATTATTTCTTGTTTGGTTTTAATTAATGAAGAGGATAATCAGTGTTGGTGACCTTGATTGTTTTATTATTATAATTATTCTCATTTTTTGTTGCTCACTGATGCTCAGGGCTCCAGATGCTGCACAAATATGAAGCCCTGCTCATGTTCAGTTTGTGTGTCCTTCAGTCATCTTGTGTTGTCATTCAGGAGTGGTCAGGACTGTTTGTTCCACGTGTGTTTGATGAAGGCAAATACATTTAGTGTTCCCGTGACCAAAGAATGTAGCCACATTGAATATGGCAAACAAGTAGCGTGCAGCTCGGTTTATGGACTTTCCTCTGCTGTGATCCATGTTGAGTGGTTTCAGAGAGAACGCTTTCATCTTCAGTTCATCGTGACAAAGCATGCAAAGAATGATGTGCCCAAGAATGTGTTTTAGTGTTAATATTGACAACCGCTTTCTAGTGAATAAATATCTTTTTATGATCATGCTGGCATTGTGTTTCTTTCACACGTGGTGTGGTGGTTTGTCACATTGATTAAAAGGAAAAATGTGAAAAATTTGCTACAAATACACTCATCCTCGGGCCATTAAGATGTAGATGGGTTTGTTTCTTCATCAGATTTGTAGAAATGTAGCATTACATCCCTTTCTCACTCTGCAGTGAATGGGTGCCGTCAGAATGAGAGTCCAAACAGCTGATAAACACATCACAATAATCCACAAGAAATCCACATCACTCCAGTCTATCAGTTAATGTTTGAATTCAAACGAGTCCTCTACACATAATATTGCTTTCTCCAGTGAAAAGGTCGTCTTGTCTGAATCAGGAGAGAAATATGCACAGATCAGTGGATGCTCTGCAGTGAATGGGTGCCGTCAGAATGAGAGTCCAAACAGCTGATAAACACATCACAATAATCCACAAGAAATCCACATCACTCCAGTCTATCAGTTAATGTTTGAATTCAAACGAGTCCTCTACACATAATATTGCTTTCTCCAGTGAAAAGGTCGTCTTGTCTGAATCAGGAGAGAAATATGCACAGATCAAACACCATTTACAAGCCAAAACAGTTGTGGGTGCACAGATTTTGATGTGAGAGGACAACAGGAGATGGACATGGAAGCGTTAATTATGAACTTATAGAAGCAACATTTAAAAGAGAATAAGATAAGACCCTTCTTCCTCGGCTGGGATCGTTTAGAGCCCTTTGAAGCTGCATGTAAACTGCATTTTGGAAGTACAAACTTGCGGGCACCATAGAAGTCCACTATATGGAAAAGATTCTTGAAATGTTTTCCTCAAAAATATACTTCACTACAACCACTGTAGGATTGTTACGAATCCGGTCCGTGGCATGCCATCCGATTGCCACCAGAGGTCGCCCTTCCATTACATTGACTCTGCCATTACACAGACTGTTACATGTTACCCCGGACTACATTTCCCATGTTCAATTTCACTGATTACACTCTCACCTGTAGCCAATCACACACACTATAAATACGAGTATTATTTGCATTTATCGCTGGGTTAGTGATAGCTACATTACAGAGCCATTTCGGTGTTTCCTAAGTCTAGTCTAGTCCTGTTCGTTGCCTGATTCTTCCGCGTTCTGAGCCTAGCCTGTTTACCTCGTCCTGCCTGTTCTCTGCCTGCCTTGGACTTTAGCCTGTCTTGGATTATCCTTTTGCCGTGTTGTCTTGGACTTTGTTTGCACCTCGCCTAAAATATTGCCTGTTTGTGGATTACCCGTTTGCCTCGCCCTCTGGATTACGTTCGCTGTCGATTGACCCACGCCTGTCTATGGATAACTCTTTTGTGTTGCCTATGCTATACCTGTTATTGCTGTTGACCTATGCCTGTTTTGACCACGTCTTTAAATAAAGCTCTGCAGATGGACCCGCACGCCTCTCGTCTCAGTCTCCCCGTTACAAGGATAAACTGAACACTGATTATGATGACTTTTGTTAAATGCCAAGCAATACTACAGAAACACTGCTATATTTAATATATGTCGTGCTGGAGGCTATGCGTGGAAGAAGATTATAATTATAGACTACCTTTTGGTTCTCAGTGTAATAAGGACCCACATTTGAATTAGGCCTGCTTTTGGAATAGCAAAAAAAAAAAAAAAAAAAAAAAAATTAATTTCTCTAAATATGGTAAACTTCACTTATGTAATAATCTTTTATTGTAAATTTGATAATGTGTAGGGCTAATAAGATGTCCCTTTAACTTTTTGAGCACAGACCTGACAAAGACATGAAAATACAATGGCTGCAGACATTGCCTGTGGTGTTTCTTGTCTATGGCTGAACTTAAAAGTCTACAGTATGAATATATATATATATATATCAGGGGCGTAGATTACGTGGGGGACGTGCACTTTTTCGGGCAAGTGTGTTCGCATAGAGGTTTTCAAGAGCCGGTGTGAATAAATATAGATTTAAATTCAAAGAGACAGGATAGTCTGTGCATGATCTGGTGTTTTATTCGGACCCAGAATAAGGCGAGATGAACATCACGGAGCGCTAAACACTCCATGCAGTGTATGTTTCATTCATACTCGAAGCCGGAGGGCGCTCTCGCAAGCAGAAAGTCTTCCAGCTATCGCTGTATGAAAACAGTTGTTTTCAGAAAAACAGAAACGTTTGGAAACATAAAGACATTAAACATACGATTGCAACAATATGGTTTATTTGTGTTTTTGTCAAGTCATCTCCAGGTAAAATAAAGTATATGAACAATGCAGTGCTAATTGACATAGCATTTATTACAGTATTGAAACTATTCTGCCTTACTATGTGGTAAAAAAGTGTTTGTAGTACATAAGCAAATCATTATTGGTTATTGTCCAGCAGTTATCTGATTTCTAAGCCAATTAAAAGCTAGAAATGAGAGAAAAATTAAACAGAAGAGACTTCTTTATAAAACATTAAAAATCTTACTGTTCAAAAACTGTTGGCTGGTAGGTTATATAGATTACAGAAATGTTATATTGTAATGTTATATATATATATATATATATATAACATTTCTGCCCCCCTCACGTCTGAAATGATGGCTACGCCCCTGATATATATATATATTTGGGGTGGAACGGTTCGCGGAAAAAAATCGAACCGTACGGTTCTCCACACACGGTTCGGCACGCGCTAGGACCGCGGTTCAACTCAAATCTGACAAAGCATCTGTGATATGGTTTGCCATAAATAACACGTATAACAAACAGGGTTCGGCTAATATATGTTTCTGTTGATGGATGCGCATTCTGGCTTCCCAGTACATTACAACAACAGCGATAAAAAAACGTGGACAAACCATTCACTCTTGTTCAATGCGAATGCCGTCCTCAGAACGCGGGCAAATATTAAGCTCTCTCTGAAGTACTGTGTTTAAATAGACAAATTCACACAAAAATTATGTCAAAATGCCCGTCTTGGTAAGTATCCTATAGCAGACATAGCCGGCTGAACGTACTGTATCAGTGCACTAGATCCGTGCATTCTCTTAAAGTGACAACACTTTCTGCTTTCACACCTGTAGACCGATTGCTTTGTTCCGAAACGGGGATTAAAATTATTACAATGTTGCTTTTCATTCTTGGTGCGGTTCGCTTTCACACGCAAAGTTTCTAAACGGACCAAATTTGTTAATACAAGTGACGCGCGAGTAAACTGTTCTCTCATTGGTCAAAGTTCCACGGTTTATTTTCCGGGATTCCACTTAGCTCGCTGTCACGCATGTCATCCGTCAGGATGGAACGACAACAGCTGTATTTATTTTTTTGTAGCTGTCCTTATTTATCACTTTGAGCAGGAGTCCAGGATTCATTGGGAAAACATTTTTAAAATGCACCTACTAGGAAGAAGAGCAATAAGACGGCATTATAAAATAAAGTGCGCTTTGATTTTTGAATGGC
>NW_015536504.1:183410-183772 GCF_001515605.1 Sinocyclocheilus anshuiensis | reverse complement strand
CACGCGAGTAAACTGTTCTCTCATTGGTCAAAGTTCCACGGTTTATTTTCCGGGATTCCACTTAGCTCGCTGTCACGCATGTCATCCGTCAGGATGGAACGACAACAGCTGTATTTATTTTTTTGTAGCTGTCCTTATTTATCACTTTGAGCAGGAGTCCAGGATTCATTGGGAAAACATTTTTAAAATGCACCTACTAGGAAGAAGAGCAATAAGACGGCATTATAAAATAAAGTGCGCTTTGATTTTTGAATGGCGAAGACGTGCTCACCCACAGACATTCACAGGTTTTGTGATTTGATTTTGATTTTTGATTATTAGCAAAACAACAAAGCTAATGCTTTTCACAGAACTTACGTAAT
>NW_015536504.1:176068-182939 GCF_001515605.1 Sinocyclocheilus anshuiensis | reverse complement strand
ACCGAACCGCTCCAGAGTTCGTTTTCAATCGAGCCGAGACCACCTCGTTCAGGCGATCTTGGACCGATTGTTTTGGAGCGATTGCCGTGTTCACATATGCCCAAACATTATACAGTCAAATATGCAATGCTGTTTTACATTTCATTACTTTATTCAATATATGTACCTGAAACTAATGTTAGACCTACCTTAAAAAAAAGCATTCCGACACAGTGCAAGTTCTCTTAAAAGGGAATTTTAGTTACATTGTAATACAGTATACCATATATACAGTATACACACACACACACACACACACACACACACACAAAGCCGTGAAAACACAGCCAGTCTCAGCCAGCTGCTGGAGTGCTCATGTCAGCCACCAGAGGGCACTACTTCTGGATCATTGTTTGTCTGTTCTGGACTTTGTTTCACATAAACCTCAGTTGTTTGTCATTCACCTATTAGCTCAATCTGATATATACCGTGCTCATTGTGTCTTTTGTTGTGTCAGTATTGAGTTCTGTTTCCGAGTGTTTTCTGTTGCTCTGTTTGTGCAGCTTCCTTTTTGCGGATTACCTTGTGCATGTTTTTCTGCATTTTGCCCCGATGTGGATTACTGTTTTTGGACTCTTTAATAAAAGCTGCAATTGGATCTTCTTGTTTGAGAGCACTTTGTGTGTGTGTGTGTGTGTGTGTGTGCATTTGTTGTCTGAAGTTTTTCCCCCTCCTGTGTTCTTATTTGCTAGTTTTAGCCTGTCACAGCATATTCTTGGCCTATATAGCCTTATGCAATATTGTCATTTCTGTAAAACCATCATAAACTATTATATGGGATCTACAGTGTAAGAAACATTCTGAATTTTTCAGTCATTGTCATTGTCTTTTTTTTTTTTGCATAACATTGATGGCTAATACGAATTCATATAAATGATTTAGCTTAATTAAAAAAATGTGACTAGTAGTCTCTTGCCTGTCAATTTTATAAGACAGGCACAGGGCGCGCGCAAGAGGACTCTCCGACGCGGACGCGCCGCTGAGCGCGAGTGCGCGCACGGGCACGCGCTCACAGCTGCCTGAGAGGAAGAGAGGCGAGGCGCGTGTGCGGCGGACCCGCGCTTATAATGGCTGCCGGGAGAAGCAGAGCAGAGGGAAATCAGCCACATTGGGAATAACGTCGAGCACAGGTAAATGCTGCTCTCGTGCGTGTGTTTGTGCGAGCATGTGTGTGTCGTGCTGCTGCGCAGGTGCATGCCGCCGCTGGAAGCGTTGTGTCATGAAACACACCTTTAACTGCTTCTGTCACAGCAACACATGAGCATCGAGCGTATCTGCTCTCGTGTGACGGGCTGCTGCTGCTGAGGAGAAACAGACAAAACCGACAGGCCTTTCACACAGCGCAGGCACATGACTGCATTACTGACACAACACGACTGCGATTTCTGCTTCACTGTCCTCAGCCAGAGTTAAACAGTGAGTGTGTAATGCTAGCTTTGCCCTTTGATCGCTGTTTCCTCGTGTCAAGCTGCTTCCACACACACACACACACACACACACGTGTTGGCAGCGCTGTCGCGTTTGTTTACCATTTGCACTAACTGCGTTTTAAAATGCCTCTGATCTCTCCGGTACAAAAGCGAGAGATTTTTCTAAAGAAACCTCTTTTAGAACAATTATCATGCGATATTTTTGTGCATACATGAGTAATGACTATTTTAGTGGAACTTTCATTCAACTGAATGATTTCCAAAAATGCAAAAGTGGAGTTGTGTCGCATCTTCTTGCACTCGGATGTGTGTACGGGTTTTCTCTTTCTTTTGTTCCCAATCAAATGCCTTCTAGGCAAAGATAATGTCCTTTCCACTAACTTGTAATAAAATGTGATCTAAGTAGCGAGTCATGGTTAACTATTTGAAAAGGGGCGTGGTCTTTCTGTATGTCCCGCCCTACTGTCTTGTTTCAGTAGGAAACAAGTCAACACAAGAGATTTGCACTTACGTATTATAGGTATTATAAGTAGTAACAAATTAATTCAAATATTTGTATTAGTTAAATTTGAAAATAAAATAATAAGCCACCCTATATCCATCCAAACAAATTTTAACTCCAAACAATTTTAAACCTGCCTTTTAAGTAAAAAAAAAAAAGATTAGTCAAATCCCGGTCTTAAAGGGATAGTTCACCCAAAAATGAAAATGTGATGTTTATCTGCTTACCCCCAGGGCATCCAAGTTGTAGGTGACTTTGTTTCTTCAGTAGAACACATTTGATGATTTTTAACTCCAACCGTTGCAGTCTATCAGTCGTATAATGCATGGCAATGGTAACAAAATCTATGAGAGTAAAAAAAACATGCACAGACAAATCCAAATTAAACCCTGCGGCTCGTGACGACACATTGATGTCCTACGACACGAAACGATCGGTTTGTGCCAGAAACCGAACAGTATTTATATCATATTTTACCTCTAATACACCACTATGTCCAACTGTCTTTGGGCGCGCGCACGGCATCCGGTGCGTGAGGTGTGTACGCGCTCTGGCGTAGTTTACGTTAATGGGTGTGTTAATATCCAGCCGAAGAGCAATCAACCATAACTTCAGGCGAGCAGGCTCAGAAGTTGGGAATACGTGGAAAGTATTCCACGTATTCGCGCTCAGCGGCGCGTCCGCGTCGGAGAGTCCTCTTGCGCGCGCCCTGTGCCTGTCTTATAAAATTGACAGGCAAGAGACTACTAGTCACATTTTTTTAATTAAGCTAAATCATTTATATGAATTCGTATTAGCCATCAATGTTATGCAAACCACTCCCGAATGAGTTCAAAATCATCATTTGTGTTCTACTGAAGAAACAAAGTCACCTACATCTTGGATGCCCTGGGGGTAAGCAGATAAACATCACATTTTCATTTTTGGGTGAACTATCCCTTTAAGCGAAATGTTTTTACGGGTTCATTATTAACGTCTGGCGCACAAATGGACTACTGAACGAGAGTTTGCGGTTAAATGCGTGGAGTTAACTGAATATGAGACACTTGCAGATGAAAATAAGCTTACAATAGCAACATTTAAAAAAATATATTTTCATAGAGACAAATATGCTCAAGCTGTTTCAAAAACCAAAGGTAATTACAATAGCAAAACACAACGTCCAATGATAAATATTAAATGGATTCAAAGTTGCCTTTTAAGTGGTCTGAATGTGAACTCCTAACACTGCTGTTGCTCTAAAAGAGGAAGTTGTTATGGATCGCATGACTTTCATACCTTTGGACACTAAAATATTGTCTGTTTTTCAAAAGTTCTTGGAAACCTCTTTTAGACAAACTGTTATGCAGCAAATAAGTGAGATAAAGCCCACTCTTGTATTATCTTGAAGAGCCAGACTATTGACAAGTCGATTTCATTATGTAGCTAGTGTCTGGCCAAACACCACCCACTAGACAGAAAGCAGCTGATATCTGACCCACATGAAAAGCAAGCAACCACAGTTGTTTTTTTTTAACGTAAAATCTGAAAATTGATACTGCCACGATATTTGGTTGGTGTACCTCAAATTTCAGCTTGTTCGAATAATGTTAAAGGGGTCATATGATGTTTTTTTAAAGATCATTATTTTTTTGCAACTTTACGGATCTTATCTATGCACGAACAGCTTGTAACACTCCAAAGAGAAAGGAAAACTTGAAATCGCATCATATGACCCCTTTAATGGAAAATTACTTTATGATTAGAGGTAACTCACTGGCTACATTTGGTGATGCTTTGCTACTCATTACCTCAAACAAAACTGAATATCTTTCAAATATTAATGGTTTTGAATGCTACAAATGTTTGTAAATGCTGTGACTAGTCTCATGCTATTAAACCGTTTTCTTTCCTGAGAGACTGAACAAACCTTGTACACCCTGACTCCCAGAAGTAGTGTTGCAAGTTCAATGCAGTGCAAGTTGGATTGGCAGCTCTTGCCAATTTAGAGTAGTGTATGTATCGGACAGTCTGTCTGAGTCTGAGACTAATTGTTGTGTAACAAGTGATGTTAAGAGAAACCTGATACGACCGCTTGCTGCTCTAATGGGCCATAGCAGGTTTATGTTTTCTGCTGTACAGTTGTAATCAACATTGCAGATGATATTGATATGGGTGTCATGCCAGATGGATCCATAGTGGTGATGAGCTTTGTGTGCTTCATAATTCTCTGCTTCCATTGTCATCCCTGCTTTGGAATAAAAGTGCACTGATATTAAATTCTAACATCTATGACCATTATATGAACAAAGTTGCCAAAAATTCTATACTATTTTGTACTAGAAATATTGCAAATGTATACTATAGAATTTACAGTCTATACTATAATATAGAAACTCTAAATGTTAAAACTGAAATAATTTTACATGTGAATTTTGGAATTGCATCGTTATAATGTACAGTATGAAAAATGGACAATCTAAAGATTCTAGTGTCCTTAAATTATTCTGTTATACACATTTTCAGAACTTAATGAATTCAGAAATAAAATGAACATCAACTGAAGTAAGATAAAATATATAAAATACCTTATTTTATCTCAGATTTCACTAAGTTAATGCACTAAATAGGGTTGCAAAAAGGTGGAAAATTTCCAGTAAATTTCGGAAACTTTCCAGGATTTTTTGGAATATTCCAGGGATTTTTGGAAAGTTTCCGGGAAACTTACCGGAAATGTTCCACCCCTTTACAACCCTAGTACTAAAGCAATTCAAATTTAACTAATGAAAATGACAAAAAAAAAACACACAACAAAATTACTAAAACTTCATCCAAAATTTAAATGAAAACTCAGAATTCCAAATATTAACAAAATGGAATATTATATACTACTAAAATAATTCTATATTGAAATATATAAAAAAATCTTTAGTTTGGTGAGTATGATACTAGTATATTGTGAATACTAAGTTCAAGCTTTAAATGGCATTTGTTGTCTACACCTGCTTAAAAAAAATGATGTTCTGGCATTTCTGTTTGGTGTGATTAGTGGCGCAAAAAATACTTCAGTCACAAGTTAGGTTTGTCATTGAAAGTTCCCAACAAATACTACAGTGACTCCAGTCATGGATTGTTGTGTCTTGGCCATACAGGTGAGGGAGAAGAGGATGGTGAGCAGTCAAGCCAAGTACGAGCTGATCCAGGAGGTGGGCCGGGGCAGTTACGGTGTGGTTTACGAGGCAGCTGTACGGCAGACCGGAGCTCGTGTGGCTGTGAAGAAGATCCGCTGTCACTCCCCGGAGAACGTGGAGCTGGCCTTGAGGGAGTTCTGGGCCCTGAGCAGCATCCAGAGCCAGCATCCCAACGTCATCCACCTGGAGGAATGCATTCTCCAGAGAGACGGCCTCGCCCAGCGCATGAGCCACGGCTCTAGCTCCTCGCTCTATCTGGAAGTATGTGTCACAGCCAGCACAAAGCCCATCCAGCTTAGGTTTACGGTAGCTTTACAGCAGACAAATCAAAGAACTTGCTGGCAAATAGTGCTGCAAAACGATTAATCGCGATCAATCGCATTCAAAAAAAGTTCGTTTACACACTGTGTGTGACCCTGGACCTCAAAAGCAGTCATAAGTAGCACTAGTATGTTTGTAGCAATAGCCAACAATACACTGTATGGGTCAAAATTATCAATTTTTCTTTTATGCCAAAAATCATTAGGATATTAAGTAAAGATCATGTTCCATGAAGATATTTTGTAAATTTCCTACCATAAATATATCAAAACTTAATTTTTGATTAGTAATATGCATGGCTAAGAACTTAATTTGGACAACTTTAAAGCCGATTTTCTCAATATGTAGATTTTTTTTTTGCACCCTCAGTTTCCAGATTTTCAAATAGTTGTATCTCAGCCAAATATTGTCCGATCCTAACAAACCATACATCAATGGAAAGCTTATTTTTTTCTCAATTTCCAAAATTTGACCCTTATGACTGGTTTTGTGGTCCACGGTCACATATGTGTGTGTACTGTCTATATTTATTATGTACATATAAATACACACACGTATGTATATGGGTCAAAGACGTTAAGATGTCCGCATGAAAATAAATTTACAAAAGTGATTTTATGTCCATAGAAAGCACATTAAATGTAAGTAAAGTGTCTACTTTTAAGGTTTCAAATACGTTTTTGGAGGATAAAAAGTCAAAATCTGGTTGAAATAATGTTACATTGTCATTCAGTGTAACAGTAAGTCCTCTGCTCTGTTCTGCTCTTCTCATTCATTCATCATCTTCATCACTTCTTTCCTCATTTTGAAAATGTTGCCGATTTATAAACAGCATTATATATATATGGGTCAAAGACGTTAAGATGTCCGCATCAAAATACATTTACAAAAGTGATTATATGTCCATAGAAAGCACATTAAATGTAAGTAAAGTGTCTACTTTTAAGGTTTCAAATAAGTTTTTGGAGGATAAAATGTCAAAATTTGGTTGAAATAATATTACATTGTCATTCAGTGTAACACAATATTTATGTAAAAATTCAACAACATGGTTATTCTGACCTGTACATATTAAAATATATAAAAGAATAAGAGAGCATATTAAATTTTATTGTGTTTTAAATGAGTACAAATTTCTTACTGACAAGTGGGCAAAACCTGGCAAATTTTAGAAATGTAAAATTACAACTAATTAGTATTTGGGGTGAAAGTAATTAGTCTTTTCAATTAGTCAAAAATCTATTTAATGTCATAAATTGATTTTTGTTGTAAATATGCCTGACAAGATTGTCATTCAGTGTAACATTTTAGTGTGTCTCTTCTGTAAATCAGGGACAAATGTATGATATTAATTTTTTGCTCAGAAAAACAAAAATAAAATTGCAATTAAATTAAACAGAAAACGTTTA
>NW_015536504.1:173853-175717 GCF_001515605.1 Sinocyclocheilus anshuiensis | reverse complement strand
TTACACTTATTGTTTTTATGCTTAAACCCTTTTTCGTCTTTGACCCGTATTTTTAAAATAAATTGTATGTGTATATATATTTATACTTGTATGTAATTTATATTATATATAAATATTTTATATATAGACCTAACACATTATTTTTCCTTAATATTTACATGTGTGTGTTTGTGTGTATTTATATATATATACATAATAAATATATACATTACACACACATATTACACACGCGATTAATCGTTTTGCAGCCCTAGTGGCAAACAAGAGGAAATGCAAATCACTACATTCAGGTAGTTACTACTGTACATACTCATACTGGTAGAACTCAAATCAGTGAGTCGGATATTTCTGGACACTTTGGAAAGTTGCTGATCGAAATGTGAATTAAATATAAATCATTTATTATCTGCACATTAGTGCTGTGCCTTCGATATCCTGTCAGGAAACAGGAAGTGGCTAAAGGAGGAAATGTCACTTACAGTAGTTTTTGGTTTATTAATAGAGATGAGGGTGGATTTAGGAGATGAGATTTTAAAATCTTCAGCCCCATTTTGGAGCTGTTTTTAATAATAATAATAATAATAATAATAATAATAATAATAAAAACTGACATAGGAACATTTAGTTTCTCTTCATTGCTATATGAAAAAATACAGGAATTTTCATCGGATTATTTGAATGATTAATTTTGGGTGTTTTGTGGGGAAGTCTACATTGAAAATTTAACTAAATGACATTTACTCTGAAAATTGTGGGGGATAACTGAATGATTTGTGGAAAAACTTGGCAAATCAGGGTGTTGTACACTATATACTCTTCACAAAAACCAAATCAAACCTCTTTCAGTAACTGTAAAGTGAACAGTTTAAAAGAAAATCTCTTTCCAAGTTTTCATACATTCCTGCTCTTTATTACCCATTCAAAATAATAATTCTTAATTATTTGCATTCTGATTATTATTACGTAAAAACAAGAAATATATTGTAATAATATTGTAAAATAAAAACCAGGCTTTTATTTTGTCAGTTTTCCAGCAAATAAATAAACATATAATTATTTAAATAAATCACAGCTTTTGCAATTAGATAATCACACTAAGCCATGTTTTATTCTGGTATTTTGTGCAGCCCTATTTTCTATACTGTTGATGAAGTGTAGCTATAGAGCTTAATTTAGCATTGTTTTACCATTGTGCTTTTTTTCATGTGACAACTACATTATCCATAATTCTTTCCAACATAATCATATGTAGTGGTCGACCGATATATCGGCCGATATTTGGCATGTTTCAAATATCGGCATCGGCCGATACGTTTTTCTGTTTGGCCGATGTGTTTGAGGCGGGACTTTTATTTTGACGGCACTGAGAACGGCAGCGCCTGAGCACACACCGCTTACATTCTCCCTCTTGTTCGCTGTCATCATTCAGTTCTGTCTAATATGGATAAGTCTGTCTAATAATGAGATAGAACTGTTAAACAAAGGAATTAAAATTTATACAAAAAAGTATTATAATGATTGCTTTAATATTATTAGTAATAGAAAGGCAAACATTATAATACTTTCTCGTTTGCCGTCAGCATTCAGCAAATACGCATTAATATAATTTAAACAAATCTTTGAATGACTAATGAACATTTAATTTCACAAACCTTGCAGACTTAGTCGAATCTAGTTGAGATCTTGAGAAGTGTGCATTTGTATCCTGCATGATCGCGTGCTCTCTGCGTGACGGTCGGTCCGTGTGAATTGAATGTGGACAGAAAGAGAGTTCAGCTTCACTGAGACGCGCTATCGACAAACTAAACTCGTGATTTCAAATTATGCTGCGCTTTATTCATTTGCCCACTGTCATATTCATGTC
>NW_015536504.1:164589-173115 GCF_001515605.1 Sinocyclocheilus anshuiensis | reverse complement strand
CAGTTGTGAGATCTTGTGAAGTGTGCATTTGTATCCTGCATGATCGCGTGTTCTCTGTGTGACGGTCGGTCCGTGCAAATTGAATGCGGACAGGAGGAGAGTTCAGCCTCACTGGAGATGCGTGATCAACAAAATTTAAACTCGTGATTTCAAATTATGCTGCGCTTTATCCATTTGCCCGCTTTCATATTCATGTCATTTTCACTGTGTGCTGTATGTAAAATGAATGTTACCTTGGCTTTATTTGAAAAAATATGATTCCCAATGCACACAAACTTCCCAGAATACTGAATGCACTGTTGGTTACAGTTTACTTCCTTTTCAATTAGATTTTTATTAAATATTTGTGAAAAATGCTTTGTCTTCTAAAGTATAAGCATGTTTATTTTTACACAATTATTATTAGAGCAGCTGGAGATGACATTCGTGTTCATATCATCATATAGTGAGACGGCAGAAGCTGAAAACGCTACGAGCGTCATCCGCGCTTTGTGTAAACAAAACAGTGCCGCACCATCCGCCATTCATTCATTGCGGAAATCATGGTGCCTTATGCGTGATATCAAATGCTTCTGCAGATTTATAGTATTACTATAGCATTTCACCTGAGCATTGCGAATTGCGCATATGGCCATGATAAGCGCTGAATGAATGACAGGATTTCTGTTGTAACATCGTGCAAGGTAAATAAGGGTGACATCTAGTGGAGAAGACTAATGATAAGATTCACGTTAATCAGATCTTGTTTTAAATGTGTGCTGAAATAAATACTGGAAAAGATCGATTCGCGGCTTTTGAGAATCGATGTCATTTAAAAAAACGATTAATCGGAAAATCGAGTTTTTTGCCCAGCCCTAGTGCCAAGCGTCTTGCGCTCATTTTTTTCTGAAAATCACACATTACATTGTAATTGCTACTTCTCTGGGAACTTCCCAGGAGGACTTAAAGGCAGTATTACGGCATCGCTGTATACTTTTGGGTTTAGGATTATGTCCACCAGACACTGACCAGGCATGTTTCTTAAGAATATATGGACTGTAAGCACAGCCCTTGAGTAGTGTAATTGACAGGTTCAATGAATAAATGCCTGGTTACTGAATAAGTCTTCACAAGCAGTGCAGATTTGACTGTTCTGACAGTCTAATTATGACTGTTAGCAAGGTGAAGTACAGCACAGTGAAAATGTTGTCACACATGCATCCTGCTGAAAAAATCACCTTCCTAATCAACTAGATTGCTGTTGGCTGACTTTTCTGATGAACTTAAAAAAGCAGCAGGAGTACAAACTACTCTTGACTATTGTACAAGGCAGATGGCACTCTGTAATATAAGTGGGTGATTATAGTATTGAGTTACATTTTGTGTCGGGTCAAGTCCCATGAAAATGTTGTGACTGAGTGGAAGTGAGCAAAGTAAATGGGTTGTTATTCCTGGCCTTTGAGATGAGGTTGATTAGCACTCTCGCTGCTATAATTCTAAGCCTGCTGAGGGCCGTTTGTCTGTGCAAAGCCTTCAGCATCTTCTGTTAACATATGACAAAGAGGAAACGTGCTTCAGATTTGCACAGAAATCCCCAAACTGCTTGTAAAGGTCCTTCACGTTTAACTTCTCACAATGTGCTTAAACTTAGGTTAGTATCTTTTTAACATCACCACTTTCAACCATTGGTAAAGCAACATTTCACACGTATAATTTGGAGTTTAGCACCATTTTTAGCAACAGACAATCAGTCAAAAACTAAACAATGCTTGGCTCCTTAAAGGGGTCATAGGATGCCCATTTTCCACAAGTTTATATGTTCCTTTAAATGTTAATGAGCTCTGCTGACCCCGCCCCTCTCTTCCGAGCTGCTCTCAGAGAGACTGTTTGCTTTAGCCGCATTCATCGTGAAACTTGCTAATTAGCACTTTATTAGGAAAGGCGATTTGCAAAGATTCATTACAAAACATTATACTCACTTCTTCTGTAGATGAGGCTGGATCATGAATGATTAGCGCAAACATAGATTCATTTATGTAGATCGGGGGCGCATTCCCTTCATAAACAATGTAATCCACTGCGAGTTCAGCGGCTCAGATGTCGGGAGTAAATGACGACTGCTATATTCATTATTACATCCAACAACAGAACACCTCAGTCGCTTAGGAGTCATTCTTGTCTACATCTGCTCCGGCGGTGAAACAATGGCGGACTGATGACAGCTCACTCAGGGCGGGTCTGAGGTAAGACACCAGTCCAGTCTGTGCTGAAACGCTACTGTCAATCAAACTATCGTGGGAGGGGCCTGTCTGTGTGACGTCACACAGACAGGCATCTGAGATCAGCTCGATTTGAGAAAGGGGAAAACATTTAACCAGATAAAAAAAAAAAACACTGGGTGGATTTTTATCATTATAGGGTGGTTGTGTACACACACTGCCAACACACATTTCAGTTCAAACAACTTGTAAAAGTGCATGTAGCATCCTATGACCCCTTTAAATATCCATGCACTTTCGCATAGACTTTAACATGCAATCTTAGGTAAATGGTAAAAAAGCACCTTAGTGTTTTTTTCTTGATGATAGATAGATGAGCAGGTTTTGACTATTTGTTTTGTTAGTTAAAAAAAAATAGATGAACGCATTTGGTAAACTAACCTTAAGGGAATCTGCATTACGACTGCAGTTTGGTTAATGATTTAGCTTAATCTAAAGAAAACGTTCTTATGTTTTGAGAGCTTTTTGAGCAGCGCTAATCTTGAAATGCGAATCCCATGTGGAGGGTATCAGGGGAAGGATGTGGTTAAATGTACCAACACATGACGTGCAGCAGTAACACGCATCTCCCCTGTGGACAGTGTTGTTGTTGCTGTGCTTCAGATGAGATCGACTTTAAGAGATGTGCTCTGATTGGTTCCCTGTGCAGACAGATGGTTCAGCATTCATAGGTTGGTGCTCTGTTTTGCAATCGCCTGCAATGGTGAGGAAAACATAAACCCCAAGCTAGGGGTGTGCGATATTGACAAAAAATTATATAATGTCAAATTGCACATCGTTAAAACAACAATTACGATATTATCGCAGACGATATATATCGCACACCCCTACCCCAAGCTGGTTGTTGTGTAATTGCATAACTTGATGGGTGTAGTGTGGACTACCCTATCATTCAGGCAATATGATACTTGTCAAACACACTGTGAAGTCAATCCTTCGTATAATACACCTCTACTTTATAGCATTTATAAAGCTGCTCTTAATACCCCTGCCAGCATAGTGGTGAGAAATTAATTATAAATACACTTGTACTTTAATTTAATGGTGCAAAGTATAAAAATGTCTCAATCTAATTCAGTTTGGCAGTTTTTCCCATTATCTGTGTGTGCTTTTCAGTTTTTGTGAGTACTGTGTTCCATTCAGTCACAATTTCCATCTTCCTCCTAAAATCTAAAACTTTAACTACATAAAGACGCAATGTATGATGTCAGGAAAAAATGGTGACTCCAAGGTAAATGTGCATGGACCATAACAAGCATTTACTTTTATGCAAATAATTTGCATCATTGAGTCCAAGTTCCAAAATGACCTATTTAGTAACTGTTAGCAGAGACAAAACAGTAAATGATCCTCTCTGTCGATAATCATAAGATCATTTATCCACAATAGCTTGTCAGGAGAAAGTCAAACATTCACAAAGTTAACAGTAGCATTGGCTTTTTTCATACATCAACTTAAGAGTGCAGTGCAACACTGCTGGATATATAGCAAGTAGGAATATCCTATATCCAACTATGGCATTAGCATACCGTTAGCATAACATTCCAGCATCAAACTCAATAGCAGCTCTCTAGGTTTTAAAAGAGAACTGTAGTCTCTCTATAAGTGATTGTGTTTGATGGATGTTGATGTGTGATTATAGTCTTTTAGTGGCATGTGGGTTGTTGTGAGCCATTCTAAGATTTCAGCAACAGAGTTTGGCTTCATTCCCAGAACAACTTCTGTTTTTTTCCTACTAAATTTCCCCTAGAGTATCCCCAGCAAGCAAATAATACTGGAACAGGATGAAGTAACTGGAAGTTTGATTTTCCTCTTTGAGCTACAGTCATGAATGATTCCTTAAATCATGCAGTTAATCGATGAGAAGTGTGCCATTACTTTTCTAAGCGATCTAAAGATTTGCCCAAGTTTTGCACAGGCAGGCATTCCTGTAGCTCAAACAGTAGAGCATGGTGCTAGCAATGGCAAGGTCATGAGTTTGATTCCCAGGGAACTGAACTGATAAATGTATACTTTAAATGCAGTAATAAGTTGCCTTTGGATAAAAACGTTGACCAAATGTGTAAATGTAAATTCATTATTCGGGAAATGAATCCTGTCGATTTAAAGGTGACATATCATGAAAATCTGACTTTTCCAGGTTTTAAGTGCTATAATCAGGTCCACGGTGCATCTACCAATCAAGGAAACGTGAAAAAGATGAACCCAGTAGCTTTGTTTTGGTAAGCCTTTTTCTCTAAGCGTCTGAGAAAACGAGCGTGTCTGATTTCGCTCCCTTGGTGACGTGGCAAAGGGATCTCATTATAATATTGCCGCCCCTTAATCTGTAAGTTTCCACCCACGGTGCCGTTATTGTGTTTTCGCAAGCGGAAATGGTGTACTAGTTCTAATGCCATGGCGAAAGTTTGAGCAAAACACGCTAACTGTTCTGCCTTTGGCTGCATAGATGAGCACAGAACACTATTTACAGTCCCAGCCTCAGAGTAGACGAGAGCAGTGGATTTATTGATTTATTTAATGTATATTGCTGCTGCCACACACATCTAAAATAAACATGCAATTTATTTCCCAGCTGTTTACCTTCACAGACATAACCGACTGTTTTTTGTAACTCGTGTGTTCTTAACGTAAACTTGTGTGTGAATGAGAACTTAGTTTAGTACTCACATGCTGTGACAGCCGCTTTCTGTCCATGTGCTTCAGATGTGTGCACTCAGAAAACCGCATGTCAGAAGTTTAAACTAATATGATTTAAACCGCATGATTTCAGCTCGATAAAAATGATAATCAGAACTAGGGCTGCACGATAAATCGCATGCGATATTTAACGCGCATCTTATCGGTAAAGCCGGACTAGCATCTTATCAGTAAAGCCGGTTCTGTAATCAGTGGTAAATCTCCATCACCTGCGGGCTTTCACATTGAGTAGCATTAACTACACAGAGCCGTTGTTCACTGATGAGCTGTGCAAAACCATGTTCATATTCGCGTGATTTTTTGTGCAGCTCGTCAGTGAACAACGGCTCTGTGTAGTTAATGCTGCTCAATGTGAAAGCCCGCAGGTGATGGAGATTTACCGCTGATTACAGAACCGGCTTTCTGACAAAATGCGCATTAAATATCGCATGCGATTTATCGTGCAGCCCTAATCAGAACCAAAACAGATATTTTTAGCAGGTCCGAGCTGTAAAGGCGCAGCTCTATTCTGGAAAATGGGGCGGGGAGCAGCAGCTCATTTGCATTTAAAGACACAGGCCCGAAAAACTGCGTGTTTCTGCTTCCACTCAAAATAAGCATTTTCAAAATGATATAATAAATGATCTGTGGAGTATTTTGAGCTGAACCGTCAGACACATTCTGGGGACACCAGAGACGTATATTACATATTGTAAAAAGGGGCATAATATGTCTCCTTTAATGTCTTGAACAACTTTGCATGCATTCAAATTTAACTAATTTACTTTTCTTATTGTCAACTTTGGAGTATGTTTTTGAGCTCATGAGAAGCGTGTAAGGACTTTTCCCAGCCCCTCTGAAATGCTCAGATAACGATGATGTCTCTGACTTCATCTCTGAGTCATGAGTTAATTAGGTTGTTCTGTAGCCAAAGTGCAGTTACCCTGCAGTGTGTGATATTCCCCAGTGTTGAACTGTAAAAATATCTATTTTCAAATTAATTTTCCTAATACTTTAGATTTCCAGCTGATTAAGAGAAGGGGGCCTGACATATAGGGGCCTTGTCATAATGAAAAGTTGGATATGTAAGTGCACAATTCCTGTTAACACATTTCTTGAATTGAGTAACTTCTGTAAAATAAAAGCAATCAAATTGTGCTTGTCAACCATCAGCCACTCTAATTTCTGGATGACGATAGTAGAATTAGCCATTAAAAATCCTGCAGAAATTGACCAATTATCAGAGCGTAAATGTATGCAAAATGTGAACCCTTAATGCCAGGGCTCTTTGAATCCAACTCTCGAGGACCAGTGTCCTGCTGAGTTTAGTTCTTACCCTAACCAAACACACCTGAACAAGCTAATCTAAGATAATTTTGAGAACAACATGCAATTTACAGACAGGTGGGTTAAACTGGGAATGGTACTAAAGTACCAAACAAGTCTGCAGGACACTAGTCCTCCAGGACTGAAGTTAAAGAGTCCCATTTTAAACAATTGATTGTAACTTTTTTCTTCTTTTTTTTTTGTATTTATGTATATACTCTCAGTTGGTGGAGACCTCCCTGAAAGGTGAGATCACATTTGACCCCCACTGCGCCTACTACCTGTGGTTCGTCATGGACTTCTGCGATGGTGGAGACATGAACGCCTATCTCCTGTCCCGCAAACCCAGCCGCAAGACCAACACCAGCTTCATGCTGCAACTGGGCAGCGCTCTTGCCTTCCTGCATCGCAACCAGATCATCCACCGAGACCTCAAGCCCGACAACATTCTCATCTCGCAGGGCAGAACCCCGACCGGGTCCCCCGAACCCACCCTGAAGGTGGCTGACTTTGGCCTCAGCAAGGTCTGCTCCTGTTCGGGCTTGAACCCTGAAGAACCGGCAAGCGTCAACAAGTGTTTCTTGTCCACAGCTTGTGGGACGGACTTCTACATGGCCCCCGAGGTCTGGGAGGGCCACTACACCGCAAAGGCTGATATCTTTGCTTTGGGGGTCATCATATGGGCCATGGTGGAACGGATTACGTTTGTGGATGTAGAGACTCAGAAGGAGCTCTTAGGGAGCTACGTACAACAGGGGGAGGATATAGTCCCGTTGGGGGAGGCTCTGCTGGAGAACCCCAAGATGGAGCTCCACATCCCGGCTCGGAAGAAGAGCATGAACGCTGGCATGAAACAACTGATTCGGGAGATGCTGTCCGCCAATCCACAGGAGCGACCCGATGCCGTTGAGCTGGAGCTCAGGCTGGTTCGGATCGCATGCAGGGAACTCGATTGGGATACGTGAAAGGACACCATCTTGGAGATGGGGTAAACTTCTAGGACAATGGGTTTGGAGCTTGAAGTAAGAACATATTGTCTGGCCTTGTCCCAAATGGCACACAGGGGTCTTGTGGTCTTCATTCGGGAGTGTCTGTGAAATCCATAAAACCATAGGAGAGGGATCTCGAACCCTGCTACTGAGGAGAGTTACCATCCTGCAGACTTCAGCTCCAACCCAGCTCCCACACATCTATCTGTAAATTTTTAAGTAACCCTGAACCCTTTGAGTAGCTGGTTCTGGTGCGTTTGATTGGGATTGGAGCTTTGCAGGACGGTAGCTCTGGGGTTGGAGACACCTGCCATAGGGTTTCCCATTTGGGAATTCAGTTTAGGCTCCATTTGCTGAGCCCACAATTACCTGTGCTGCAAAGTATAGACTTTGTCAGGGAATACCGCATAGGCTGATGGTGCCGTTTGGGACAGGGCCTTTGGAGTGGGTTTTTAGTGGGTGATTGCACTGGTCCTTGTTTTTTTTTTCTTGCTATTCTTACAGTTTAGTACAACTGATTCATTGATGATAAACAGCCTTTAAGATGTTAAATGCTTATTACTGTCTCACCTGTTCACAAGCACATTGGGATTTTCATCAGCAAGAGTCCAGATGGGCTTCAGGGGGGTTTCATTGATGGAAAAAACATCAGATATACACCTTCCATTGACCACAAACCACATCGAGCTAGATAAACACAGGTCCACAGAATTCCCAGAACATTCCAGCACTAAGACATCAGGTAGCATGTAGATTAGGGCTGGGCTAAAAAAATGTTTGTAAAATATTTTGGCTTCATGAAAAATTCAATATTTTCACTTGGATGGTGTCTGATTTACTTTCTTTGCTCATGAATTGGAAGAAGGCATGCAAAAGTGATCTACTGGCATGGTTGTAATTGCTAGAAAAACGGCGTTAGTCCATATTCATCATGTTTTATGTCACTAACAACATAATAATGAATATATTGTATATATTCAAGTTAACACCCAGCCCTGATGTAGTTTTAATACAGCACAGCAAAAAGACTCATGGCTTCCATCTCTCTCGGGAACTCTTTAGTTATCTATGAGAGCTACTCTCACCACACTCCCGGTGCTAATTCAACTTGTAATGCAAAGTGGAAAACACGCAGAATTTTTTATTTTTTTTTCAGTCAATTTATGGGCTTTTTACAACAAGATTAATATCTGTTTTTCTGTGCTTCACACAGAAAAGGGCTTCAGGGAGTTGTATTTCTATCACTCAATTTCCTTCTTTTTTTTTTTTTTTTTTTT
>NW_015536504.1:161268-164084 GCF_001515605.1 Sinocyclocheilus anshuiensis | reverse complement strand
TCATCCTGCTGAACAGGTGAAATTTGAATAATCAGTGATTAGTACGCATTTTAATAAAAAAAACACGAGTGCCTGGAAGATTAAATTCCAGAGATTAAGATTAAGACTGTATCTGATAAACTGACACATAAACAGACATATTCTGTCTTTACCTCTTGCTGGACACTGATTTTGGCGCTAAAGGCAGCTGTGTGTATGTGTGAACTGTGTGTGTCCATTTCGGAGCACCAGGTGTAAAGTGATTCGACATAAACGAAAGCCTTGATTTGTGGAGCTAAATTTTCTTCTCTCTGGATTGTGGCTTAATTAAATCCTATCAGATTCAAAAAGAGGCAAGCTGGCACATTCAACAAAGAAAGTGTAAAATGGGAATGAACAATTACGGTCCTTTTTTATGTACATTTAATGAGGCATTTTATTTTCTGTTTTTTCTGTTTCTTTTGCAATTTTTGCAATCCCATTACCAAAATTCTGGACGTGCCAGACAGGTTAAACCATCAACAGGTTTGAATGGTTACATGAATGCAGTAAACGCTGCGATTTGTGTAAAAAAAAAAGATTTTTTTTTTTTTTGAAAATAGTATGGAATTTGAACTTCTTTTGATGAATTTTGAAATAAAATATTTTGAAGAATATGGGAATTCAAATAATTTCTGGTCCCCATTGACTTGCATAGTATTTTTTGCCATATTATGGAAGTCAATGGGGACCAACAGCTGTTTGGTTACCAAGGTTTGGAACAACATGCGGGGGGATTAATTTTTATTTTTGGGTGAACTGTCCATTTAAGAGAATGTTGGTAATTTCAATCCTATGTTAATTGTTTTAAAGTAACATAATTTGTACCTTGTTTGTTGAAAGTACCAGCTGCTCTTTTAGACAACACAATGAGTCCATCTTCGTTAGCTGTATAACTTTAGCTGACTGATCTAAGACCGTGGCATTGTGCTGGAAGTGAGTTTACTCGAGATACTTTACACCTAATGATCCAGGATAACAACCAGCCTCGATTAAACCCACGAAACCTCACATATTAGCACCGAGAGAGTTACTTACTCACTACAACAAACGCCAGTGTACTAATGCATGCCACACCTCTCACCTTCAGGGAAAAGTGTACAGGGAGATGCTAACACACACACACAACCGTAAGCCTCTGTGAGTCGGGGATCTCACGTCTTTGACACACGATACCAGCAAGCTGAATTTGATCTCCACTTCACTGTGTCATTTTTGCCTGGAATCCCAGAATGCCGAATCTTAACGGTAATCCCTTCCGCCACGCTCTCGCGACAGACTAACGCTAAGCCCGTTACGTTCCCGAGGAATTAGGCGAAGAAAGCATTCTCTGGGACAGAAACTGCCATTCAGGTCAACGTTTTGTATGATTTTACAGGCACTTCATACATGAGCCCTCATGGCAGCAGTACCTCTGTCCCTTTAAACACGGGACACGTCTTTTCCTAAGTGACAAGCAAAGGCATTAATATTTAATGCTGTGTATCCATGCTTTTTTCACCTTGTCAAGTGAGGCATGCTGTAAATGCCAGAACCAGCTAAATTTAATTCCAAGCAATGGCTTAAATTATCAGTCTCAAAGATCCCCCCCCCCCTTTTGTGGAAGCTTCTCTTCCAACTGTGGTATTCTGCTATAATCCACATTATCGCAAGAATAAAGGATAAAAGGATTATTTTCAAACAGCCACTACTCCCTAATCGCCCAAATATTTTTGAATCTTCCTTTCCTTTTAGATGAACATAATTTATGCCTTATTTGTAAATCCTATTGCCCTTATGGGCACTTGATTGGGCCGTGTGTTTCCTGAAGTTCTCCAAGGACAGAGCTACGTTTGCCTGACAAGCACTTCGTTGTGTTGGTTAGAGATGATTCTTTATCAAGTGTTGCTGTTTGTCAGTATTAATAAGAACTTCATGGATGGGGTCTATGGTTCCTCCTAGCGATGTGTTGTCAACTGAAGTATTGAATTGTGCCGCCGTGAAGCCGACAGACAGATGAATGTCACTGGAACGTAAGACCGTGGCCGGATGGAAACATTGTGGGGAGGAAAGCTACGTTCACATCGCAGTTGCATGCGTCCCAAACCTGATTTGAAGTCACACCTAATGTATTAATATTGCTGTATTAGAGTAAAAAAAGGCAAGTCTGTTTGTGTGTGTGTGTGTGTATATACATATATATATATATATATATGTATATTAGTGCTGTCAAATGATTAATCTCATCCAAAAAAAATTTTTTTTAATGTATTACGTGTGTGTACGGTGTATTTTTATGTATATATAAATACACACAGTATATATTTTGGAAATATTTACATACGTGTAAACATTTATATTCTATAAATATATTTAATATACAAATATAACATTTTTCAGATATATATACATGCATGTGTTTGTATATATATACATAATAAATACACACAGTACACTCACATATATTATGTAAACAAAAACTTTTAAAGACATTCAGACATTTCTCTTTTTTGAATGTGACTTAGGTGTCCAAATACATTTGGATGCTGTGACTTGCATTGAACAGTCATAACAGAAGGTGTGAAAATGTGTGGATTTATGATTGGAAGTGCAACATTTCATATATACTTCTGTTCAAACATTTGGGGTCAGAAAGTCAAAAATACAGTAAAAAGTTAATCTTGTGAAATGATTACAATTTAATAATATATTTGAGAGCTGTTAAATTTAATTTGAAATGTAATTTATTCCTGTGATCAAACCTGAATTTTCAGCATCATTACTCCAGTCTTCAGTGTCACATGATCCTTCAGAAATCA
>NW_015536504.1:155795-161228 GCF_001515605.1 Sinocyclocheilus anshuiensis | reverse complement strand
ATTGGCCGAATACCTCAAGCGTGTGACGGAAATGTTACGCCCCTACCATACTGTGATGCCCTGTCCGGCCGGAGAGACGATTCAAAAACATGAAAAGCCATTATAAATGATACATTTGTTGCATCCAGTGGGGACATAATTACGGATTATAATGGAGTCAGAACTGCCGGCATTGTAGTCTAACGTTACTCTCCCGGATCAGTAAACAGTCCTCTATAAAATGTGCTGCACACATCTGAATATTTGGGTTGAAGTGTTCTGGAATAGTTTTGTAAATACAACTTAACCACTGATTTCTAGTTGTGTCCTCTTTTGGAAGGCCAAACAAAGTAATTTCGTTTTCAACGAAACACACAGCGTCACACACGGCGGCCTAGAGTGAGCGGCGGTGGCCTAGAGTGAGCAGAGGCGGTGGGCTTGAGTTTCGCTTTCACAACGAAGCACACAGCGTCTTCACGACATGGCGGCGGCGGCAACAATACTACAGCGAGAATAAAAGTTACGCCGCCTTTCTTTGCGTGAACATTTGGGCGGCATTATGCAAATCTTCCCACATCGTGAGGTAGATATGTGGGGGCGTGTTAGAACGAGCCGTTTTAGGGGGGCGTGGCTGACTCTTAACTTTTATAAAGAATATCTCTTTGGATTTGAGACTTTAGTCTTTGCAACTTTACAGATCTTCTTTATGCACCAAGAGCTTGTAACACTCCAAAGAGAAAGGAAAAATTGAAATCTCATCATATGACCCCTTTAAGAAACATCTGTGCTGCTTATAACAGCTTTTTATTTTATTTGTATTAATTTAAGTCTTTAGTGTCACTTTTCTTCAATTTAATGCATCCTTGCTGAAAAAAAAAAATGTACCGACCCCACACTTTTAAACGGTTGTGTAACTTCATGAAATTTAATATGACGCCACAAGAAAACAGTGAAGGTAGTATCTGGTATGAATCAGATTTTGTTAAAAGGTTATGACAACAACCTGATTTGGGCAGAAAATTGCATTTGGGAGCTTTAGCTTGCAATGTGAACGGACTTAAAAACGAACAACTCAAATGTGTTTTATAGATGTACCTACTTGAACTTGACTTGAGTTTTCCCTTCCTGACTAATAAAAGATGACTCAAAAAGCGAGCGCCTTTGCTCTTCTGTACATACTGTACATGAACGACTTCTGATGGTTGGGGTGATTGCTGGGTTTGTGTCATGTGACTGGGCTGATGTTGTAAGTAGCGTGCTTCTGTGTGTTCCTGTGCTGTTTCAGTGTGTCTACTCGTGCCATGATCTGATATACTGATATGAAGATGAACGTCTTTTGTGTGTTAACTGGGAGCACAACTGTATTTGAATTTTGTAACAGAGAATCTGGTTTTGAAGAAGCACTACGAAACGTTTCCCTCCGTGCCGTGCTCACAGATCCCCCTCTGACAGCCTGACCTGGTTTACCATCAACTACTGGGAACTTGGCGGTGATGTGCTTTTATTTCACTTCCAATTCTTTCTTTCTTTTTTTCCACAGACACTTTGTGTTCTTGTCAAGTATTTTGAGATGAACAGAATTTCACGAGAGGGGATCTTCTAAGTGAATGTGTAATTTATTGTTGGGGTTGGCTTTGTTAATAAAACTTTTACTTGAATCATTGAAGTATTGATTTATTGAGAAATGCAGAGCAAGATTGTGTTTTAATTCGCCGTCTACCAAGTGTTTCTAAAGTGGAAGGTCGGCCGTTAGCTTTTTGCCATTGAGAACAGAAATTATAGTCCGTTTATAGAGCCATAAATACGGTAAAGGCACTGTGTTGTGCATTACTGAATATTTTTACCACTAGAGTATTTAAAATACAGTATCACAGATAAAACCATGTTCTTCTTCAATTGTAAATAATAGTAATATGGATTCTTATATTTATAAAATGGAATCTATTTGGGTTAAATTTTGCCATATGGAATATTAAGTGTTTTGATAAATTCTCTATTTATGTAATATTCTAACACATGTAATATATCAATTGTGTTAATTACCATTATGTTATTATAAACATTTCTAAACAAATTCTAACTTCTGTAATTGATGCCACTATCGATTAAAAATATGCATAATAGCAATTCCATTTTGGTGCAAAGTGCCAACAGTTTTCCCCATATCGTTTATTCTATTATATAGATACATTAAACATCTTAAAGGGATAGTTCACCCAAAAATGAAAAAATCGTCATGTTGTTCCAAACCTATAAACTCACAAGAAGATATTTTAAGATATTAGGCTCTATTGACAGAATGTTCATTTTTGGGTGAACTATTTCTTTAATGCTTCGAAATGTGTTCAGCACAATCTGAATGCAGTTCTTTAGGGGGGAAATCAAATGTTATGTGGCTTATTGGTTTTCAATTGCCTTTTCAATACTAATAATGCAATACAGGTTTCTCTGAGTAACTACTTGAGTAATTAAAGGAGAACTAACGGTTAAAAAACAAAACAGGACCTTTGACCTTACTAGACTTTTGGAAATGTTCTGTTTTGTGCTATGTTAATTGTAAATTTAATAATAAATGTTTTTGTAGTGTAAGTGTAATTTGTTTTGGATTTGTACATTGTTGAGTGGTGTGAAAGTAGGACTTGCAGTCTTGTAAAGGGACCCCAAAGAACCTTGTTAGGATGCCTATAGAATGCCTAAAATAATAATAATAGGCCTAATTCAGAGAAATGCAAAGACCAGTTATTTTTGCATTCAGTCAAGAGTCAGAGATCAAAGCAAGATGCCATGTCAGTATCAGTGGAATGGAAAGTCTGTTCTACAAAACTGAATAGACTGGCTGCGGATATAGAGGTAAGTTAACAGGTTGTTTAGAGTTGAGACCGTGTCAAAAGTCTCTTTACTGAAACCTTTTTCTTACAGATAATGCCATAATACTGTCACTGCATATATACAATTATGATCTTGGTATCGGACATTATTTTTAAAACGAAATAAGCAGAAAAAATAAATAAAAAATGAATCAGTAACCAAGTCCACGAGCTGCATTAGGTGTCAAACGAGCGAACTACCAGTCCCACAATCCTCAGCGAGATCTGCTAATGTTTACACAGTATTCCGCGCGACTGTGCAAAATGGCGGCGAATGCAAGCACAGACACAGCTGTCTTCAACTGCCCGTCATGGTGAGATGAGAAATTAAGTGCATCATTATTGCAATGAAAGCAAACGCTCTGCATGTGCGTGTGTGGAGCGGATGCGTGGATTATGACTGCCATGAATAAAAACCGTGCAACTCAGTCCTGTACGAGGCGCGGACAGTAACTCAATACACCGCAGCAGATCAGTCCACTCTGCTTGCATGCATTAATCACCTGACTTTATTATCATTCCCTTGGATGTCTGGTGTATACTACAGCCCTATATACATTTTGGCATGTGATAAAGCGATGCTTTGCCGATTCCTGTGTTGAATGAAGTTATAGGTTTCCTAAAACATGCAGACTAATCTTATTCTACTTAAATATTATCATTCATTATGATCTATATGCAGCTCTAGTCAATCTTTCAAATAAATGCACACGCGCATTTGTGCATAGAGTATATAGAAATTACACTGCAGGTTTAGGAGACTGAAGGGTGAATGAATTAATTTGGTCACATTGGTTGTTAATTTAATTTGATCTCAGGGCAGGAAAACCTCCACCTGGACTCCATCTGGACGTGGTTAAAGGAGACAAATTAATAGAGGTAAGACTGGGTTAAATGAGCAGCAATGGAAATATAATGATGATCGTGAACTTTGACCTGGTGGACGTGTTCCCCTTTATATAAATATATATTCTGAGACTATAAGAGTTGGAAAATAAAGACGGTTCCATCGAGAATAGGAAAACATAAATGTTTAATAACGAATTGTGTTATTTCCCAGGCCTGTAGTTATAGAAAGAAATAATGTATTAATAAATAAGATTTCAATTTGAATGTAATCTTTAAACATTTGCGATCAGCTCTACAATATTCCATCACCAAGAAATTCACATTTGTACATGCAATCTTTATAATTAAAAAATAAATACATTGAAGAGTCACGATAATTCATTGTTTAAAATGTGTGGAAAATGGGTTAAATGTCTTCTTAAAGGGACCGTTCACCCAAAATGAAAACGTCGTTCAACAACAGTAAAACTGACTTTTTTTCTGTGAACCATAGAAGATATTTAGAAAAATGTCCACACAATGCAAAAAAAAAAAAAATTATAATTCCATGGGCATCAAAACTGTTGTTTGCCAACATTTTTCAAGGTGTGGTGTGTGTGTGTGTGTGTGAGTGTGAGTGTGTGTGTGTGTGTGTGTGTGTGTGTGTGTGTGTGTGAGAGTGTATTTGTGTATTTTTATAAAACGGAGAGTGCCGGTCCTTGATTCTGATTGGCTGAGCTGCGTTCGAAGCTGTTGTAAATTACTCTACAAACATACACCTTTGTTTACGTCTGTGTGTTGCTCGGCAACCACTTTGTTGCAACCACAACTGTTTCTGAGGAACTACATTGTTTGGTGGAAGAATACTGTTTTTATTATCATTACACTTTATTTGCTCTGTTTTATTCTGTGAAACCTTACTACGTATATGGAATAACCGTTTTATAAAAGCAATAAGCCCCAGTGAATGTATAACAGCTAAGGGGGTTATCTGCTTCGACAACGCCCCTTAGCTGTTATAAATTCACTGTTCTTGGGGCGTATTGCTTTAATTTATTTGTGTTCTACAGAAGAAAGTCAATCAGTTGGCTTTGTAATGACTAATGGCTGTAATGAGTGTATAAATGATGACACAATTAAATTTTTGGGTGAACTAAGAGCCATCTTTGAAATTGGCTGTACTATCAGTTTTAAACCTTACTTAACGATTAATGAACATCAACCCCATTATAACAGTATAAAACCACCAGTACTGTGTGTGTCATAGTGAATGAGCCTCATGGTGTCACCTGCAGAAGCTGATCATCGATGAGAAGAAGTTCTATCTGTTTGGGAGGAACCCTGAGCACTGTGACTTCACGATAGACCACCAGTCGTGCTCGCGTGTGCATGCAGCGCTGCTCTACCACAGACACCTCAAGAGAGTGTTCCTCATCGACCTCAACAGCAGTGAGTGCAGAGCTCTTCAACAGCACGCTCTGTACAGAATCCTTCCCATCTCATCTTGATCTGTCCTTGTTTAGCCCATGGCACATTTCTGGGCAGAATCCGCCTCGAGCCCCACAAACCTCAGCAGGTGCCGATCGACTCGACCATGTCGTTCGGAGCGTCCACACGCGTCTACACGCTGAGAGAGAAACCGCAGACGCAGAGCAGCTCCAGCACAGGAGACAGCACAGGAGTGGAGGACGAGGAACTGAAGGGGCTGCTGGGACTGCCGGAGGAAGAGATCGAGCTCGAGGGGGGTGTGTGTGGGGGT
>NW_015536504.1:149236-155697 GCF_001515605.1 Sinocyclocheilus anshuiensis | reverse complement strand
TGTGTGTGTGTGTGTGTGTGTGTGTGTGTGTGTGTGTGAATAAAAGGGTCATTCCGTGTCAAATCAACCAAATAAAAAAAAAACCTATGGTTGAGTTCATACGGAATGACCCAAAAGCCTTATGCAACTGTATATACACTATATTGCCAAAAGTATTGGGACACCCCCTTCTACGCAGGCCTTCCGCTCCTTGAGTTCTCTCCAGCGCTGGAAAGCTGATCCGATATTTACACAGGTCCTACTTCTTGCCTTAAGCCTTCTTTTGTTCCGCAGACGTTTTCCTCTATTGTTTTTTATCCGCCGTCTCTATCTTTCTGTCGCTCTATCTTTTCTGTTCTAAAGAAGGGGGTGTCCCAATACTTTTGTCCATATAGTGCATGTACAAGTCTCTGGTGTTTGGTGATGAGTTTTTGGCTCAAGGTCTGCATTTAAAGTCACAGCAGAGGTGTTCAGCTGGCTTTCTGCAGACTGACATATATATAAAACAGATATTTATTGCATGTTAAATATAAAGGTGCTTAATTTAAATCCTCTATGTAACATTTTATGCAAAATATAGGTAAGTATAACTGTCGCTCAAGAGTTTCATATGCGTGATTTCCTGTTTTCTGATGCCTTTTTTTTCTCCCCCCCTTCCAGAACCTGACAGAGTTCAACACGGCTCATAACAAACGCATTTCTACACTCACCATCGAGGAGGGAAACCTGGAAATCCAGAGACCCAAGAGGAAGAGGAGGAGCTCGCGAGTTTCCTTCAGTGAACAAGAGGAGATCATAAACCCAGGTACTCACACGATGAATATAGAATATATATATGTTACTCTACTGTTCAAAAGTCTGGACTCCTTAAGATGCTTTTTAAAAGAAATTAATATTTTTATTCAGCAAGGATGCATTAAATTGGTCAAAAGTGTGACGGTAAAAACATTTATAGTGTTATTTCTATTTCAAATAAATGCTGTTCTTTTGAACTTTCTATTCATCACAGAATCCTGAAAAATAGAATATATCACAGTTTCCACAAAAATATGAAGCTGTTGTCAACATTGATAATAATCAGAAATGTTTCTTGTGCATCAAAACAGCATATTATACTGATTTTTGAAGGATCATGTGACACTGAAGACTGGAGTAATGATGCTGAAAATTCAGATTTACGTTACGGGAATAAATTACATTTGAACAGATATTCACATAGAAAACACTTATTTTAAAAAGCAATAATATTTCACAATATCCCTGTTTTTACTGCATTTTTTATCACATAAATGCAGCTGTGGTGAGCAAATGAGACTTACTCAAAAGCATTAATAAAATCTTACTAAGCACTAATCCTCCCCTCTCACTGTTTTCAGTTTCTCTGGAACGACTCAGTCATTTTGACCTTTGTTACATGTCTTTTCTCCTCTCACAGAGGACGTGGACCCGTCTGTAGGACGCTTCAGAAACATGGTGCAGACGGCTGTGGTTCCTATTAAGGTGCGATCATTGGCCTGCTCTTGTCTGCTTGGTTGCTTTAGCGTGTCGTCATTGATTTTAATGGATTTGAGAACAGCCATTCTCTCAATACAGTTTAAGTTGCATGGCTCGCAAACAGGAAATTGTATTATTATTGTATAGAAGTAATGGCTTCCTCGTCGTCTGACTTCTGACGTCTGAATGTAAAGAAGCTTAGATGTACTCCGTGTTTTGCTGTAGTCTTGCCACCCACAGTCAAACCAAAAATGATTCAGACACCAGATATTTTTGATTTTTTTTTTTTTTAACTAGTGGATGCAGGACACTATAGTTCATTTATGTAAGTGAGGATAGCAAAATAAAGTAAACACTTTGACCTGACCATGTTTTGCTTAAGGGTTTTTTCTTTACTTGCTAATGCGACCTTTTTACACCACGGACTGAACCAAATTAAGCATTGCTTGGTAACTGTGGTTGACCTAAATTGGTGTAATCTAATTGTGTACTTAAATTTAGCTGCTGAATAATTGTTGGTAGATTGTAATCCATTACATACCTTTCTATCAAAGTTATCTGACAATATCAAGATGAATGGTGACCCTGGAGCACAAAACCAGTCTTAAGTCGCTGGGGTATATTTGTAGCAGTAGCCAACAATACACTGTATGAGTCAAAATGATAAATTTTTCTTTTATGCCAAAAATCATTAGGATTTTAAGTAAAGATCATGTTGCATGAAGATATTTTGTACATTTACTATCGTAAGTATATCAAAACTTCATTTCTGATTAGTAACATGCATTGCTAAGAACTTAATTTGAACAACTTTAATTTTCTCAATATTTAGATTTTTTTGCACCCTCCTGCTGGGTACACACCACAAGATAATCGGACTGATTTTGGGCCGATTTCTCCCCTTCCGACAATCCTAGGTAATGTCCCGATTATCTTGGTGGTTCTAAAGATGATCTTATCAGATTTTCCATTTTAAGCAAAACGGTTAAATCTAGGATTTTTTGTCCTCATGTTTGTGGTCTCTCACATTTTGAAGATCTTATAAGATTTTAAAAATCTTTTAGTGTGTACCCAGCATCAGATTCCAGATTTTCAAATAGTTGTATCTCGGCCAAATATTGTCCTAACAAACCATACATCAATGGAAAGCTTATTTATTATTAAACTGTTTTGTTGTTCTGAAACAGTTTAACTCCGAGTTATTGTCATATTTTATTACCATTTTCTAAACTATAGCGAATAAACTGTGAGAAATGTTGAAGGTGTCTGAATACATTTTAGTATGACTTTAGGACAGTAGTAAAATGCATTCAGTTTTTGAATCTTCTGTCCCACAGAAGAAGAAGCTGGAAGGCCACAGTACGCTGGGATTGGAGGAGAGCGTAGCACGGCGGTTACAGAGCTTCCCGCTGAGCGCCGGGCTGTACGGTGACCTGCCTCCCGCCAGCCACGAGACCGCAGGACAGGGCAGCTCGTCTGCCATCACGGGCGGGATGCCCCTGCCCTTCCCCAACCCCGCCCCGGAGGTGGACCTCTCGCCCACGACGGCGCAGCCGCCCGCTGTGCTGAACCCCACTCCTGCTCCCGGACCCTACTCGGCCGAGCCGCTCAACGAGCCGCGCAAGAAGAAGTACGCCAAGGAGGCGTGGCCTGGCAAAAAGCCCACCCCCTCTCTGCTGATTTAACACGGGACAGACAAACTGTGACAGATCTCAAGATTACATCTTAGAGTTCGTTTGAAGTTATTGGTTCCAAACTTCTTGTTTGCAACATTTCTGATTCATACTTCAAACGAGTGCTGTCAAACGATTAATCGCATCCAAAATGAAAGTTTTTGTTTATGTAATATGTGTGTGTACTGTGTATATTTATTATATTATTATTTATAGTTATTATAACACATGCATGTATATATTTCAGAAAAATATGTTGTTTATATATTATAAATTATATATAAATTATATGAATATACAGTGCCGTGAAAAGGTTTTTGCCCCCTTCCTGTTTTTAAAATTTTTTTTTGCCTATTTGTCACACTTAAAAGATTCAGATCATGAGACAAATTTTAATAGTACACAAAGATAACCCGAGTAAATACAAAATGCAGTTTTGAAATAATGATTTAATTTATTAAGGGAAAAACGCAGTCCAAACATGCCTGGCACTATGTGAAAAAGTAATTGGAATTGCCCCCTAAATCTAATAACTGGTTGTGCCACCCTTTGCAGCAACAACTGCAATCAAGCGTTTGATAACTAGGAATGAGTCTTTCACATCGATGGGGAGGAATTCTGGCCCACTCTTCTTTACAGAATTGTTTTAATTCAGCCACATTGGAGGGTTTTCGAGCATGAATGGACTGTTTAAGGTCATGTCACAGCATCTCAGTCGGATTTAACTTGGCCACTTCATTTAGTTTTTCTTGAGCCATTCAGAGGTGGACTTGCTGCTGGTGTGTTTGGGATCATTGTCCTGCTGCAGAACCCAAGTGCGCTTGAGCTTGAGGTCACAAACTGACGGCCGGAAATTCTCCTTCAGGATTTTCTGATAGAGTGCAGAATTCATGGTTCAGTCGTCCAGGTCCAGAAGCTGCAAAGCAGCCCCAGATCATCACACTACCACCACCATGTTTGACTGTTGATATGATGTTCTTTTTATGAAATGCTGTGTTGGTTTTACGCCAGATGTAACGGGACACACACCTTCCAAAAAGTTCAACTTTTGTCACATCAGTCCACAGAATATTTGCCCAAAAGTCTTGGGGATAATCAAGATATTTTTGGGCTTTGTGTTCTTTTTGGTCAGCAATGGCTTCATATGCAAAAATAAAAAAAAACAGGAAGGGGGCAAAAACCTTTTCACAGCACTGTATATATATATATATATGTAAATACTTTCAAAATATAGACATGCATGTGTGTGTATTTATATATACATAATAAATATACACAGTACACACACACATATCATATGTAAACTAAATGCGATTAATCGTTTGACAGCACTACTTGAAATTCATAACGCTGCCTGTTACGGTTTGAGGTGGGTTACTTATTTCGAGAAGCTGCTGCGTCTGAAGTTGACACTATAAACTGTGGTTGTATCTGTTGGGGCGAGTGAATATCACAAATAAATATTTGGTTTATTTCACCCCAAAATCGTAAGGAAAAAAATCCGATTTTGAATTTATTTTATTTTTTTTTTTTTTTTTTGCATTACGAAATTATTTCCATGACAAGATTACACATTGTAATGGAAATCATCATAATGCAAATAAGTCTTGGTAACACTTTGCAAAAAGGTCCTGATAGTTAATGCATTAGCTAATATTAACGCACAATGAGCAATACATTTGTTACAATAAATGTTGCTGTGTGTAAATTTTTTTTACAATACATTTGTTGCTTTGTGGTTGCTAGGGTTCCTGGGGTGGTTGCTAGGGTACTCTGGGTGTGGGTACTCTTTCTCAAGCCAACTTAATAATAAATAAATTAAACTGCTGGCCAGGCTGTGAGACTAGCTAAGACCAGCCAACCAGCGTTAGGCTTTTAAAGATTTTATATTTTTTTTAAAGCAGGGGCAGGTACTTAATTTAATGTTTGTATTTATTATTTTATTTATTGACCTGGCTGAAAATCATAAAGCTGATCGCTTAGAAAATGTGACAGCACTTTAACAAGCACAATTTAGGGTATCGCACTTGTAACTTTACTGCAATTATTGAGTCATGTTGTTTTTGAATGACTCGACGCTCTTCACGATGACATTTATGAGTGATGAACAGTTAAAAACCATAAAAGCCTTCAACACAGATAGAGTAAGTAATGAGGTTTGTCCACTAGAGGGTAGTGTGTGACAAAGCTGTCTATTTGGGCTTCACATACAATCCTAATGCATGATATGGGCATATGCCAAGATGTGGGAAAGAACTGCATATGGAAAGATCTTTTATAGATTTTGACCAGATGAATCCATCAATTAAAATATAACTTCAGTATGAACAAAAACCGGAAACATGTTTCTATGCAAAAACACATCTATGCAGTCTAATTAGCGTTGAGGCTCTGCGTTATACGCAAGGATATCGTGATTATTTTATTGCTGCATTCACTCACAATGTGGCTCTGGGTTTCGTCTGGCCTGTCATTGTTTCATTGAGTGTCTTTGTGTCCCACTAGGGGTCTCGCGCACTCCTCTGTGACTGTACTGTCTCACTCGCGCGGATAAATGGCACCTCATTAATCAAATGTGCATGAGTGCGCTCAGGTTGCCATGGCAATAATTATCAGAGCTGCCTAATTAACTTTCTCAATTGCTTAATGATATACGACCCTATGAACTCCCCTCTGTTTCTTCCCTCTCTATAATTCAGGCTGGGATTTTTTTTTCTTTCCATTCGCGCTGTTAACCCGTGACCACCCTTTTATGAGAATAAAACAGGAACAGATTGATGTTAAAGTTGAGTCCACTTCCAGCTCTGACTTTCTGCCGTACCTGCGACAACAGGTGGGGAAAATACAGCTAGAAAGATGAAATGTGATATGAAGAAGTCTAATGAATCTTGTGGCAGATATACATCTGTTGATTTCCATAAAACAACAACAATCATTTAAACTCGGAAGAAAGAAAAATGTATTTAAATGAGTGCTGTCAAATGATTAATCGCGATTAATCGCGTCCAAAATAAAAGTTTTTGTTTACATAATATATGTGAGTGTACTGTGTTTATTTATTATGTATATATAAACACACACACATACAGTATATATTTAATATTTATTACATATTTAAAACATTGAAAATATTTGCATGTATATATTTATATTCCTATAATTTATAATATACATATATTTAATATATAAACATAAAAATTTTTTTCTTAAATAGCTATATACATGCATGTATATTTATATATACATATACACAACACAGATATTATGTAAACAAAAACGTTTATTTTGGATGCGATTAATCGCGATTAATCGTTT
>NW_015536504.1:136560-149104 GCF_001515605.1 Sinocyclocheilus anshuiensis | reverse complement strand
AATGAGTGCTGTCAAATGATTAATCGCGATTAATCGTTTGACAGCACTCATATAAAAGCGGCACTAGGCCTACATATAAAGCTTGTTATACTTGCCTAAATCGTCATTTTGAGGTGGGACTTTGACTTCAAATATGTGCTTCAAGTACCCCTTGAGATTTTTAGTTCAAATTCAATAATTTAGCAACACACTCGTATGTTTACGGTCCTCTGATATCGTTAGGCTAATGGTCACATGGCATGCAGTAAACAAATAGAATAGGCCTACCTATTTAAGTATTCTGTATTATTTTATTTTTAAAGTTATCAAGTTTTTCAATTTTACATTTTGCACTTTTGAATTAATTTATTAGCTGTCAGTTTAAATAATTGTGCTGTGCATGTCATTTTAGTGTGTTAGCAATTGGAAAAAACTGTAAGTACTGAATATAAATTAACTACATGTACTTACTATATAGGGTTAGGGTTAGGTTTTGTCTTAGGGTTACTTGCATGTAATTATGAATGATTTGTTGTTATTATAATAGTAAATACATGTAACACGTGTAACAATGCCACCTTAAAATAAAGTGTTAGACCTAATTATCTCTTTATTATAATTTGAGTTCAAATAATTTGATCATACACTCCAAAATATAAGGCGACCATCTGAACTTAAGTTTTTCAAGCTGAAGTAAAGGTGGAAAGTTTTACAGTGTATTAATGAAACATTGCATGTGAAAATATCTAGCAGCCATATAGTTTAGGCTTCCTCTTAAAGTGATCATAAAATCTGGGGTCTGTGGCATCAGAAAGTTTGAATACTCTGGCCCCTCTTTACAATCTCAGGTGAGTAAAATCAGGTACCACGTTGTTTCCATGTGACTTTAATCAACTTGTTATACGTCTGAAACAGCAGAGCCTTTCAAATGTTCATTCACAGAGATGCACAACTGCTGTCTAAATTATTGTACGTGTGTGGGTGTGTGTGTGTGTGAGTGAGTGAGTGTTTAATATTCTAAAGATCCTCTTATGATATCTCTGAGATCTTGAATCTCTATGAATCTCTGTAAATATATGTGTGAATGAGTGATGAGCGCCCGGGGCTGCAGGTGACCTCGCGTGACAGGTTGAGTGAAGGGGCCGGTGAGGGCCTGTCATCTCCTGTTCACTCGCTCAGTGTCTGACGCAGCCAGGCAGAACTCTGCATAACACCTGCTGACACTCCGCTGGCCCCGTGCCTTCATGTCATACACACCGCCGTCAGGATGCACTCGCGAGGTTACACACACACACACCGTTGCCAGCACGTCACACTCCATCTGTACGTTCTGCCATGTCCCGCTCAAAGGATCTTCTCACAACACACTTATCAAGCCTCCAACAGTCTGTAATATTCGTTTGCATGTATTTTCCTGTCTTTGCTTCCTACAGCGGGAAACATACTGTAAGTAAATACGCAGACGCGAATGCCTGGGGATGATAAAAAAGTCTGAGCCATCAAACCAAACCTTAACGTATTTTTATTGAATACCAAAAAAAAAAAAAAAAGGACAGATATCACTGGAATCGGTGTCCTTAAATAGCACACCTGTCTCTGTGACAACCCTAGCAAAAAAAAAAAATCAATATTGAGCTGAAGACTTTTATTGTTGTTCAGCGGATTTTTGCAGGAAGAAAAAAAAATTGAACTTATTTCCACAACTTGTTAATTCTTGACCATGATTTACTGAATTTATTCTTTCGTATTAGTAAATTGTGGCCATGTTGTACTAATTTGTTCCCTCCTTTTGAATGAACTAAAACAAGGGAAGAAATTAGTAAATTAGTAGATTAGTAAATTGTGAATTATTCATTTGTGGACAAGATATAGTGTATTTTTCCCTACATGCCAAGTGTGGAGCTCTGTACATTTTAAAAGTACGGAGCTCCGCACATGGCATGCAGGAAAAAAATAGTATGCTAAATCATGTGCACAATTTACTGTTTCGTTCCCTCGATTTGCTAAATCGTGCACATTGTAATGTATTCAAGTGTAATACGTCATGATGTAAGTGCATAACGTAAAAGCACGTGACATGTAAGAACGAGGAAGCCACACATGATTTATAAATCGAGAGAACGAATGAGTAAATTGTGCGCACGATTTAGCAAATCGAGGGAACGAAATAGTAATCGTGTGCATGTTTTAGTACATCGAGGGAACAAATTAGTAAATTGTGCACACGACTTATTTATTTTTTCTTGCATGTCATGTGCGGGGCTCCATACAAAAGCAATCAATATGATCTGGAATTTCACGTGAGGCGAAACATTTCTCCACGATTTCGCAACGGGTTCAAGTGACGTTGTGAGCTTTACTTCATACAACTGCTCCCCGGGCGCCGCAGCAAAAAAATGGCTGCCCACTGCTCCGGGTGTGTGTGTGTTCACTGCTGTGTGTGTGCACTTTGGATGGGATAAATGCAGAGCACTAATTCCGAGTATGGGTCACCATACTTGGCCACATGTCACGTCACGTCACTCACTATACATCGCTACACTATCGTCCTTTTTTCCCATTTAATTTCACAGAAATGTCGCTAATGTGAGGGCATCGTAAGGCGCACTTTAGTTAGTCAGTCACTTTAGCCTTGTTCAGTCTGTCAGTCCAAATCCGATTTTGTGCATATACGATTGGAATATACATTTACGTTAATATTTAGCAAGTGTAAGCAAAAAAAAAAAAAAAAAATTTATTAAAAAAAAAAAAATGTCAGGCTACATTCATATTTGAAATACTATTCAAATCCCATTTCTGGAAATCCGTTTCCATCTGAACACTCTGATCAGATGTTGCACCATGCAAAATGTAGACACATCAGACATTGTTTGTAGAAACTAGATTGTGTTGTTGCAAAGTGCAAGTCAAGCAGAAAATGACAATACATTGCTGATCTACGCAACCCTTTTAGTTTTGAGACTGGCGGCAACACGATGCACATTCCGGTTTAATACGTTTCTGCCACTGCAAGACGTAACGATGTTGCAAGGCCAACATGTTGTCATGTTGTAAGACAACATCTGCAGTGCAAACCAGATGTTTTGTTGTCCTTATAAACCAATGCAGATATTCTATAAAATTAAAGAGCGCCATGCATGGGACACATAGATAAGATCTGAACAGTTGTGAAACAGTGTGGCAAATCAGTCATTCAGAAGATCAGATTGCAATCAGATACACAAATAATCTGACTGAGAGTGTGAACAGCTTTATAGTGTTCAAATTTATATGTTAGTGGTTTAGTTTGGTGCAAGCTGAAACTGCTAATATCATAGCATCTTTTACAGTCTGATATACCATGTTACCATTGACCATGGTGAATATTAGGGGGAAAAAAGATGAGTAGAGATGAGTTGTGCAATCAGATTTGGGTATTCTAGAGCCCTGTGAACTCTGTTTTAATTTTTCCTTTTTTTTTCCCCATTTTAATTTTTCTAGACTATTGTTAAATTAAATTGTATTAATCATGAAACGTACACAATTTAACAGAAATTTATTGAAAGTTTAACAAAAATTACATTTTTAATGCCCTATGAAATATGTTTTTTTTTTTCTCAAATTCAGTTTTATTTTATTTTTTTACCAAATTCTATGTTTTCCAATAATTTTCTGGATTCCATTTTAATGGTTTCATTAAATTTTAATAATCAAATGCATCTCTAAATAACTGATTTTATTTTTTTTAAAGGTATTTAAGAATGCCATGTTGTGTATTTACATTTTTCTGGTAAATAAATTCTGGGCTGCGATTCCCAAAAGCATCGTAAGCCCAAGTTGATCATAGCTCCATTGGTTTCAATGGGTCTACGATGTACTTAAGCTTACGATGGTTTTGGAAAACACAGCCCTGGTAAATATTCATTAAAAATAATGTTTTAATCATAATTTTATTAGTAGTGTGTCACGAATTCGGTCCATGGACTTCGTTTATTCACCCACCAGAGGTCACCCTTTCCATTACATTGACTCTCGCACAACACAAACTGTTGCATAGCACCCCGGACTACATATCCCATCATTCTTTGCACGATTTGCACACTGCACTGATTGCACTCATTGCACACAGCTGTTTCTAATCACCTCACTCACTATATAACACCCACTCTAACCACCTTTCTCTGCTGAGTATTGTTTAGCCCGTACCCCTTTCCGAGTCTCTGTGTTTTCCTTGTTTTGCCTTGCCTGTTTCCGCGGTTTCTGATCTTTGCCTGTTTTCCTGGATTTTTCCCTCTCGTCTCGCCCCTGTGATTCTGTCTGCCGATCGGTGACCTACGCTAGCCCTGGGACTATTCTTGTGTTTTGCCCGCTATATACCTGTTTGCCATTGTTTGACCCTGCCTGTTTACCACGTCTCTTTAATAAAGCTTGCAGATGGATCCACACGTCTCACGTCTCGTCAGCCCCGTTACAAGTGGTAGTGCTGTCATATTAAGTACATTTCTGTCATAGTTTCTTCAAGTTAAACCAAACTTTTATTTTGGCAGGTTGCTGTGAAGACCTGTACGTTTCTGTTTGTATATATGACTGTAGTTTTTCTCAAAAGAAACAGTAACATGCTCATGAAGTGACTCTCAGAGCAGTTGTAGAGATTATGTTTATGTGTTCATGAACTCATATATTGAGGCGGTAGAGGGTGAAATGAAACCGTGCGTCTACTTTATTCATTCACACAGAGACACACAGAACATGCCGGATTAGTATTTAAATAGTCTTTTTGTGGTTTAATATTCACAGACACTAGTCCATATCATTTTAATTTAAGTGAGTGGACCTACTTTTGATTTATTCATCCAAAAATTGGTAAATTCCGTGACATTCCGCATAGTACAGTAAATTCCATTTTAATGACTGGATTCCGCTTATTCTTCAATGCAATGTAATAATGTCTGCTAACACAGCAGTGCTGAGAATGTGATGAATTTGTAATGTGCTATGAATTGCATTCTAAAGCTATGGTCACATTGAACACTGTTCGGCAACTTTTTGTGGGTGAAATCCAGTCATTTGAATATGGAATTTCATGCGAAGGAAAAAGATTTTCCTATGCAACGAGTTCCAGTTGGTCACATGGATTCAATCCATTGACCAACAGAAAGCAGCATGGGTTGAAAGTGACTCATCACCTTTTTCCCATTTAATTTCCTGTTATTTGTCTGTCAGTCACTTTGAGTGTTCAGATGTACATGTCAGTGGCTTAGTTTGGTGGAAGCTAGTGAAATGGCTAACATTGCGCCATCTTTTATGCTCTGATATTCAATGTTGCCACTGACGAAGACAAATAATAGGAATTATACAGCTGAATTGCACAACTGACCAATCAGAATTGAGTATTCTAGAGTGCAATGTAATAATATCTGCTAACACAGCAGTGCTGAGAATGCGATGAATTTGTGATTTGTTATAAATCATTATAACAAAGATGCACATTTCTGGGTGAAATACAATAATTTTAATAGGAAATCATGCCATTGGGCATTTTGTGTGAGGGGAAAGGATTTCCCCATGCAAATTCTGCGACAGGTTCAAAATCGTCATGCAGATTCAACCTGTGGACCAGCAGAAAGCTGCTTGTATTGAAAGTGACTTCTGTGCGAGCTGTGCGTCATTGTAGCAGTATTCACCAAAAAACACAATGCCTGCAAAACTGTGGAGAAATTTTGCTAATGTGAAAGAGATTTCAGAATGCAATGTGGAAAATCTAACCAGTGTTGCTTGTAGCCCATGTGCATGTATCTGCATAGAGCATTACTCTTTCTCCCAGATGTCTGCGACTTTCAGTACATCTCTTTCAGATTCCCATCTGAGCTTGTGAAGCCAGTAAACTAGGGAGGATTATCATGGCGGCACCCACTGAGGAGGAATGGTAGGGGTACATCCCGCTTCCTCCTTGAAGTCCCATCCTCAGCCGAGGGGTGAGATTTTGTGCATTAAATCACTCTCTTAGACAGTCAGATCCCCACAATTCCCTGTCTTATCATATCATTCCTCTAGTCCAAGTGCACTTCCAGATCTAAATCCTGCAAGTAAGCCCTATAAAGTGGGAGGCCATGCTCCAGTGTGGTTTCCAGATCTTAAGAAGGAAAAAAAAAAAGAAACTGGGACTCGACTCACGCATCCAAGCAGGAAGTATTAGTCAAAGTATCGTGTGTTGCCAACACAGAGGGAGTGAGCCCAGCGCTCTCTCTTTGGACAGGCTCCCGTTGCCCCGAGCCAAACGTTTTCCCCTGCCTCCCTCCTCTCTTCCTCACATGCGGTGACATTGGGAGGCCACATTGTTGGCAGTGTCCCAGGTGTGAGGAGGAGACGCATTCCTGGGACGGCCATCGGCTCTGCCGGGGCAGGAACGCCCTACCGCCCCCTCTCCCGCACTTAACCCCGCCCCACTCAGACAAACAATCTAAAACTATGACTTATGTAACGCAACACCAGCAAGCTGAGAGAGAGAGAGAGAGAGAGAGAGGAAGGAGGGCTGTTGAAAGTAAGAACGCCAGAGAACGAGGCAGTGGTGAAGGGAACTTGAGGACACGTCAGGAAGGACGAAAAAAATGAGAGTTTTAATCGTTAACACTTGCTAACTTGCCCAAATTTCCCTAAACACAGCAGCTTTGTGGTGTTTTTAAAACATTACTGGATTTTGTTGGGGAATCCTGACCAGCCAGAAAAGCAGCAGCGGATCAAACCAATGGCATGCGTTTGGGGCCCGTTATTTGTTTGTCTGACCAATGGGAGAATATTTTGGAACCCTTTTTAGAAAAAGTTAGTTGTTTCCCAAATGATGCACTATAAATTATGCACTAATTCTATGCACAGTGTTGGGGAGTAACTAGTTACATGTAATGGAATTACAAAATAAATGTAATATCATACAGTTGCTGAGATAAAATTGTGTAGTTAAATTACAGTTACTTAAATTAATTTTTACATCTGAATATTTTCACACACATACAGATTTAATTGATTTCTTTCCCAAATTGCATTGACTGCCCTAAAATACGAGACACAAATGCTTCAGGAGTTTAGGACACATGCTTATTCGATAACTGCTTTATTTGCTATTTGGATTTATGCATATGCTTTATTTTTTAAGATTAACAGTTTTTTTGCCCCCAAAGCATTGTTAGATGCCACTGTTTCCTGTCATAGCTATGCAAAGATTTGATTTCAAAAACAGTATCTTATGATTTAAAATTTTCAGTTTCAGTTTCAAAATTTCAGTTTCAAATTTGGTAGCACTTTAGTTTAGGGACCAATTCTCATTATAAACTAGTTGCTTATTACTGTGTATATTTCCAGAGTATTGGCTGTTCATTAGTATTTATAAAGCATATATTAATGCCTTATTCAGTATAACCACATTTTAGATCTCTTAATCCACCCCACACCTAAACTTAACAATTACCTTTCTAGCTATCAATAAGCATCAAATTAGGAGTTTATTGAGGCAAAAGTCATAGTTAATACAGTACTTAGTCAATAGTGAGAATTGGTCCCCAAACAAAACTGTGACCACAAACTCGCCAATGGAGATCAGGTTGGTTATGTACATAACTGTGTTTTTATGTCAGTGTTTATGGAAATATTATCATGTAACACCCTCCAAGACATCCTGATGGTTTTATGGTACCAAAAGATTGCAATATCTAAAATAGGCTGGTAATATTATCATTATACAATTTAATGGCATATATATTTAGGAGCGGTAAATCATACAGGCGCCAAAATGCATTAATCAAGAACATGTTGAAGTTCAAGGAAAGGGGGTAAGAAAGGTAATTAAAGAGTACGAGCAGCCAGCAAATCAAGGAAAAGTGAAGAGGAGGTTATTAAGCTAATTAGGACAAGAGATGCAAGAAGAAAACTAGAAATTTCTTAAGAAAGTGTGAGTAGTATTTTGCAGCCGTGATGCTAGAGTGTCGCAGGTGGTTGTTTCAATGTGTTTTTGTCATGTTTTTAGCATGGCACCATTATGATCACTATGATGTTGCTATAGGTGCACTGACTTAAGACCAAAGAGACCACACCTTTTTATACGTTGGTATCTGATATTTTTGCCAACCTGACTCATCCATTTGGTGGATCACTTATTCTCTTAAGTGAACTCTAGTAAATAGTGGATGAGTGAGAGGATTTGGACACAGGATACGCATGAATGTTTAAAACACATTAATGCCTCTGCGGCTCATGCTGTCTCATACACCTCATGAGTTCAACGTCACGCTGAGATGCTCTGATGGAAGTTAACACAAGTTTAACATCACTAACTCTGATTTAGATATAATGTACCAGACATTGACTACATTCTCTGAATAAGCCGGTGTCCATAGCACAAAATAAGCAGCACCAAAGATCGTTCAAATGACTAAAGTATGAGCAACAGCCTAAGCAAACACCACTAATTAAAAGTACAAATGGGAGTGTGACAGAGACACAAATAGAGGAAGAGAACAGGAAGTGGGGTTGGGGACAATGCAATCATGCATCTCGCTGTAAATCATTTTAAGCATATTTATTTGATGGCCTAGTTTTGCCTCCCCTTGACGGACCCCTGGTTTGAGCGCATTGTAATCTCACTGACAGAGCTCTGATATGAACGCTTGAGGCCCGCTTCAAACCCAACAGCAATTGCATGTTTACTTCCTTTAATTTGCTGTCAAAGAAATTCTCTAGCACCTCGGTGAGTGTGTGCGTAAGTGTCAGCGTTAGCGAGATAGAAACTAAACAGTGAAGAAGAGCAATTAAAGATGGAAGATCTGCTATGCCGAGATAGTGTGAAAGCTCCTGAAAGCTCAGCTGAGATTACAGAAGGGTTGTGTGCTGGATGTGTGGCCTACAGGTTTCAGTGTTTAAACAATGACAGACAGATTTTAACGTGAGAAGGAGAAGACGTTTTTTTGTGTGTATTACTGTATCTAAATTCATCATGACACCACAATCAGCAGTGGTTTTCAGTCCGGGGCTGTTGGTTGCCTGAAAGGGTTGTGCTCTGAAGAGCTCTGCCTCAGGGCAAACCGTCCCAATGCCGTATACCTTTCAACAGTGATGAAATAAAGAAGCTGTGACTTGTTCTCTTGGATATTTATTCAAATACTTCACCAGCCATATATCTTTAATCTTGACAGGGTCACATCAAGAAGTCAAGTCACCTTTATTTATATAGCGCTTTTAACAATACAGATTGTGTCAAAGCAGTTTCACAGTATTAAATAGGAAAACAGTGTGTCAATAATGCAGAAGGAATAAAGTAAACACTCAATTTTCAGTTAAAGACAGTTCATCATTGAATTCAGTGATGTTATCATCCAGCTCAGTTCAGTTTAAATAGTATCTGTGCAATCAAGTCAACGATATCGCTGGATATTAAGTGTCCCCAACTAAGCAAGCCTGAGGCCACAGCGGCAAGGAACCGAAACTCCATCGGAGACAGAATGGAGAAAAAAAACCTTGGGAGAAACCAGGCTCAGTCGGGGGGCCAGTTCTCCTCTGGCCAGAACAACTCAGAAAGAAAGAACAAAGAAGAACAACTTAGGAATAATGCCTAAATTGGACTTCAACATTATGAATGGAACAATATTGGGGATTTTTTTTAACATCATCAGTGACTTAAAAGTGTCAGATTCATATTTAAAATGTACTGGCTTGTACATATAGTATTTTTACAAGTATATATATTTCCCAAACAAAAAGAGCAATCGCCACAGTGCTTTGAATAGCTTACACTGGTAAAAATAATGGTTCCAAAAAGGGTTTTTGACAGAAATGCCTTAGAAGAAACATTTTTGGTTCCTCAAAGAACCTTTCGGTGAACAGTTCTTAACAGACCCATTTTTTCCCTTAATGTTAGGGTTAGTGCTTTTTCACTATAAAGAACCTTTTGTGGAATGGAATGTTGTTAAAGGTTCTTCATGGAACCATCAATGCCACACTCTAAAAAATGCGGGGCAAATACAACCCAGCACTGAGTGAACTATGGACAAACCCAGCGACTGTGTTGTTTTGACCCAGCGGTTTAAAGTGTAACCCAACCTTCTGGGTAGTTTTATTTAACTCAACTATTGTTAAAATTACTATAGGCTATGGCTGCTTTAAAATCAACCCAAAATAGGTTGTAAATAAAAAATCAGACGCATAATTAATAGAGGCATCCGCAAAAATCAAAATGTAAAAAATGTATTAAGTAATTTTTAAAAAATGTTTATTATTTAATTATTATTTATTCAACTTAAAAAATGCTGGGTTTAGGGTTATTTTTTTTTAACCCAAATGCTGGGTTCAGCTTGTTGGGTCATTTTATTGGGTTGTTTTTAATATTTTTACCCATGTGCTGGGTAGTTTGTCTGTAACTAAATTTATGGGTCATTTTTAACGCTGGGTTATTTTTTCTACCCAACCGCTGGGTTGAGACTGTCTCTGACTAAACAACCCAGCTGCTGAGTTACAGTCAGAGAGCGGTCTTTTTGAGTGGTTCTCAGCGCCGCCGTAGCCAAAGGTGCTCTTCTTCAGCTAAATAAAGGTTTGTATGCGTTTTATTTTATTTATAAAGTCTTTACTGTGCTGTAAATTGTATTATTTTACACAACACAGCATAAGAGCGAGATGTCAGTCAGCGGTCAGTCGCTTCGCATGATGGAAACGCCTTTCGCCTTGCATAACATAAATGGATTTTATTCGTTAAAATACCGAGTTTAATTTAATTTGATGTTAAAATATGTTCTCAAATCTCAGTACTGTTTGTGTATGGGCATGTTCTGGAGTCAGTCACGCCATCTCTCAGCTACGAGTGAAACGCGAGGCCGCGGTCTAAAGTTTGCAGCTCCCCCGCGAACAGCAGCCCTTCACCGGCTCAGATTTCAGCGACACACCGGCACGAGGATTAGCACTATTTCTGTAAAAAAGTGATTATAGATAACGGTTGAATACACTTAAATTAAAATGCTACTTTTAAATGTTACATTTGTATGTCTAAAATGCTTGTTAAACTAGTTTAAATGTATGTAATAGTGTAAACTATGCTGTATTCACCCAAATAAATTCAATTTGTCTTGTATTTTGTCCATGTGTTCTTGCTTAATAATAAATCTTTTGATTATTGCTGTTGCCTCTAGTAATTCCAGGGTTTTTTCCCAGCCCATTTTAAACCAGCAGTATAATAATTTTTAAACAATAGATGACTTAAATAAAACAACCCAGCATGTTTGGTAAAAATCATTTAACCCAATCAGCTGGGTCTAAATAACCCATGTGTTCTGTCCAGTATTTACCCAGCGCTGGGTTGCCAAATAACCCAAGTTGGGTTGTTTTTAACACAACATTTGGCCATTTATTGAACATATCAATAGATGTTCATTTCCAACCTACTTTGGGTTCATTTTAAGCAAGAATTACAGAAATTTTGAAGCAATCGTTGAGTTAAATAAAACTACTCAGAAGGTTGGGTTAAACAATTAACCCAAAAGCTGGGTCTAAGCAACCATGTTGTTTTTAACCCAGCATTTTTTAGCACTGGGTTGTATTTAACCCAGCATTTTTTAGAGTGTAGTTGTTTTTAACCCAGCATTTTTTAGAGTGTAATAAAGAACCTTTATTTTTAAGAGTGCTCTTTTAAGAATTGTCTTTCCATGTTAAAATATTCTACCAAACATCATAAACGTTATTTCACCTCTAGACATAGTAGAATGTGTTAAACCGAGCTGAGAGTAGACACACTCTTCCTGGCAGCATTGTGAAATTAGCTGAACGATTATGTAAGGAGGAGGGGTTTGTAGAACTTTGTGAATGATGTTCCTTCTCTGTGGAATATTCTGTGGAATCTGCAGGTGCTGATTCTGTGTGGGCCTGCTAATAAGCTTAGATCAATTGTAGTGAGGCAGGATCAAGTCTAAGCTTCTTTACCACTCGAAAAAAAGGAGTTTAATGTTTAAGTAACTAAATCACAATTACAAATGAAGCTGCGAAGGTGGGTCACATAAGATTAGCCACATTAGCCAATTAGCAGTATAAAAATGTAGCAGCTATGAAAAATGTCTGACAGACAAGTATGTTGATGTGCTTCAGAAGTGTTTCAGAGAGGCCAGTCAGGCTGCATCAGTCAAAGGCTACATAATTTTGTGTAAAGAATGATTCCACCTGTCTATAACTTCACATTTCAAGAAGGACTTCTGGAGACTCCTCCACACATTAATGGACCTTGAAATCTTTTGGGTATTTGCCACTTTTATGGGCTTATAAACACTTAACCATTATACCACAGTTCTAATAGAATTTAGAATTATTTTTAGGGGAGATTTGAGCTTTATCCAGTGATGATTCACTTTTTTAAAAATTTTTGAAAATGTATTTCTGTATAAAACATGAAACTATCGAACATTTATTTATTTAACCCTTTAAGCGGGGCATGTTGTCAAACTCTATTGCATTCATTGGAACTCAATGGAACTTGTCAGTGAATCAAAACAGAAAAAAACATTTTTGTAACAAAAAGTAAATTAAAAAAACAGTTAAATTACACCCCCCCCCCCCATAAATA
>NW_015536504.1:127219-136524 GCF_001515605.1 Sinocyclocheilus anshuiensis | reverse complement strand
CCATATATATATATATACATCCAATCAAACAAAGGAGACAAAAATATATACTTTGTCATTTATTTATTGGGAAAAATGATCCGGTGTTAGCTATATAATGCCAACAAACATAAAAGTATGTTGACATACTTTTATTGCATTTACTTTATGGTTACACAACCCCAATAAAATATGACACTGACATTTTGGTTTGGTGGACAGAATTTGACACAAAATTATTATAATTTAAGGTGTTTTTGAAACCTACATGCAAAACCACAGCCAGAGAAAACTCACATTGGCGTAATTGGACGGTCGATAATAAATCTTCTATAGCTCTTGTGACAACTAGCCCCGGCCTTGTGTATTTGCCCTGGGCTCTCTCGCAGCGAAGGCGAATACGCCGTTAAATCTGTTCAGCTGGCTCAGGCAGTGTTTTCATTCCATACTGTAGGAGTCACACCACATTCCTGTTACAGCTTCATTGTGGTGCATACAAATCTCCTTTCCAAAACCACAGGCCCATGTGTTGTGAATTAAACCTCTGTTTGTTCTCATTTACAGCATTTCTCTCTCTTATCCCTACCTTCCTCTGCATGTACCTCTCGCTCTCCCTCTCTTTTCCACATGTTGTGTTGTAAAAGTAGCATTTAATCACGATGAAAGCATTCCACTACAGAGCATTGGAGGATTAGGTTGCCATTGACGACCAGCTGTCAATGGTCCACAGTCACGTCACCGTTGGGGGATTTTCCACCCAAAAAGGGGGTTGCGGTTTTTATACGTGCAGATTGCCACCGCCCACCTGTGCTGCGGCACAGCCAATGAGCGCGGAGCGGCGTCTAGCGGCGTGCGGTGATTGGCGAAGCGCGTCCGCTGGCCCCTCCCTCTGTCAGATTCGATAGGATCTGATAGGCGCGCTGTGGCTCGCGGCGTGGGCGGAATCCCCTCGGTCAATTTATCAGCGAGTCACACACGAGCCAGGCACTGAATGTCACACCTGTTCACAGACAAGAGAAACGCTTGCCAAGAGCCTTCGTTTCCAAAAGAAATGCACCCCTCCTCATCCGAAGCACGCTTGGCAGAGTGTTTTTGGCGCTGCGGTGTCTCTCGTGGATAATATGATGTTGGGGTGGAGATTATCTACTGACATGCATCCATGAATAGCCGCTCTCGACCGTTTTTCATTGGGAACTATCGTTATGTGGGCAGTAAAGCCGTGTTAAATGCATGCATGGCCACTCCGCTCACATCCCTCCGCGTGTCAACGCAACAGGTTGCATTGCATTTCCGAACAAATTATATTAGAAATAAATTCAGTGCAAAATCTGGAAATATATGGCAAGCTGCTTGGACATTTATATTATTCACTAGTGTGTGTGTGTGTGTGTGTGTGTGTGTGTGTGTGTGTGTATATATATATATATACACACACACACAATATGCCTATTATTTACATATTTGCTGTTTATTAGTACATATAAAGCACATATTCTGCATATTCTACATCCCTAATCCTACCCAATACCTAAACTTAACAACTACATCACTAACTATTAATAAGCAGCACATTGGGAGTTTTTTTAAGGCAAAAGTCGCAGTTAAGGGTTTGTTAGTGGCGAGAATTGATCCTTAAAATAAAGTGTGACCTAATTATTAAGGATACTACTTATTGCTATCACTAGCATCTATTTAACATGTTACAAGTTACACTTATTCTTTTGCTACACATCGTCACCAACTATTTTTACATCCAACAAATGACCATTTTTTGCCATTAATATAGGCTATTTTCCACAGATCCCCATATTCAATTACTGCTAGTATGTATTTCAGTTGATTGTACCTATTAGTTTTAATATGGACTATTCCAGTTGATTGTACCTATACAGTTCTAATACTAACAATTCATTACTAATACCTATTCAACTATTATGTCAGTTATTAGTATATATTCCAGTCAGTGTTCCTACTAACTGAACAGACACTAGTATAGATGACCTGTTTAGACTCCAGTGTTTATTCCATTTGGAAATAGCAACATTTTGTTCATCTCACTTGAATTAGGCTATGCTCGGCCTATATTGGATTCAACCCAAGTACAGTATATAACGATAGTGAAACTGAAAGATGGTAGTTAAAGTAGGATTACTTAGGAATTGGAAAAGTAATAAATACACTTTTTTCCCATTGAGAAGCTGCTAGTAAATTAACAGATTATTACAAAGAAACAGCAAATAACATTGAAATAAATGGGAAATTTGTACGTATTGTAGTATTTTCTTGTAAAACATGCTCCAGTAATTATTAAATTTTTGTTTACAGTGTACTAATTGGAATAAATGTTAAAACGACTTGCCATAAGAGATGGACGTGCAAGGAAATTCTGCACATGTAAATCTGTCTAAAGAGACATGCATGTTGTGTGGTAGAAGATGCGCGTCCCCCGGATAAACCTGTTCTGGAGGGAGTGACTTGATTCAAGCGCCGTCCAATTATCTGATAGCAGCATTTATCCGCCGCTACAGCCCCGTCTAGTCATCCGCAAACAGGCGTGAACCGATGTGGAATGAATGTTCGTCTGAATATTTGATCTAACGCAAAGAAAGGGGGGAAAACGCGTGGGGAAATTCACAATCGCGTGAAGACGCAGCTGAATCGCGCGGCTCCATTCACGCCGAGACTACTATCAGTAACAGTGACTGCGCTCGTGCGAAGAGAGACCGCTTACAAATCTGCGGAGAGAGAGAGAGAAAAGGGACGGGAGAGCTCCAGACAAACGGAAACCGTGGCCAGACTCCAGAGAAAGTCAGTTGATTTCGCCTTTCTTGTTGAGATAGATTTACAAGCGTGTCTGTCAGACCGTCTGTCAAAGCAATCAACAGTTGGTGCGAGCGCGCGATTAAAGGGACTTTGCATGCGCGAGACGCTTCAGTGATGGGTGTGTGATTTCAGCACCTCAGCCCTATGGACACCCTCTTGCGTGTGACTGAATTGTTCAGTAATATGGAAGACAGACTGTTGCACATCGTGATGCATTGGATGCTTTTGCGGGTTTAGTACACCACAGCAGACCAGAGACACGAGAATGAGCAGTCTATTCACGGATTCCGGTGCTTCTGCGTTTGTTCACGTTTTGCATTTGTTGTAAAAAGACTACAGACAGAGAACCCCACACAGTTCACCCTCACTGGATTTAAGGGCGCATTGTTGCTTTTCCCCTTGACCTTGCCTTGTGACGCTCAAAAGCAGCATGTTAATGATGGAGAGCAGCGGGATAGACGCGCATCAGGTTGAACTGGACGCCGACTATGAACCGCACTGCCGCCCGAGGTCGTGCACCTGGCCGCTGCCGTGTCCGGAGGAGGAGAGCCGCGCGCTGCCGGTGAAAGTGGAGCCGCGCAACGTGCCGGCGTGCCGGAGCGGAGGGGCGCCGACGGAGTTCAAGCATCCAGCCGGCGCCCCTGCGGCTATCGCAGCCGCCCCAGCGTGCATGTCCGGCGCCGCGCTGGACGTGGCCGGCCAGCTGCGCAAATCCAAGTCGTCGCGCCGGAACGCGTGGGGCAACCAGTCGTACGCGGATCTGATCACGCGTGCCATCGAGAGCACCCCCGAGAAAAGGCTCACCCTGTCGCAAATTTACGACTGGATGGTGCGCTTTGTGCCCTATTTCAAGGATAAAGGAGACAGCAATAGCTCCGCCGGCTGGAAGGTACGGTTGCCATGCACCTGATCGCGCGCGCGTGCGTGCGTGCTTGTGTGTGTGTGTGTGTGTGTGTGTGTGTGCGCGCGCGCGCGCGCGTTTTTGTGACAAATGAGGACATAAATGTGTATAATGACAAAGGTATGACACAGGTATTACAAGGAGAAGGTGACTTTTCAGGACATTACCCCATGTCCCCACTTTTCAAAACGCTTATAAATCACACAGAATGGAGTGTATTGGAAATCTGAAATAGCACAAAGTTTCCTGTGAGGGGTAGGTTTAGGGGTAGGGTTGGTGTAGGGCAATAGAATATACGGTCTGTACAGTATAAAAACCATTACGCCTATGGGATGTCCCCACTTTTCACAAAAACAAACCTGTGTGTGTGTGTGTGTGTTGCATGCTCCATGCTCTGTAGACATCTCGCATTATACAAAAGGCAGTTCTTCGCTCGTGCCAGATACCTACATGAATTTGACACGTTGTGGTGCACTAAATCGTGCATTTGAAACGCTTTCAGAGCGTCGGGGATAGAGCTAGAGTTCAATGAGTTCATTGCTCTTACAATATTTTAAAGCGTAATATTGGTCGCGTATGACGCAACGATCGCGTTTATGACGCATCGAGCTTGATTATGAGCTGGAGTAGGCAGGTCACCTGGGGGACACGCACGGTCCGGTCCGCTTCCCCGCGCGTCGGCCACGCACGCCTGTCTGTCTGCTCTGAGATCTCCAACACGCACCCTCCTCCTCCTCCTCCTCCTCCTAACCTCCCTCCCTCTGCCGTCTCCTCTCCAGTCCTGACATCCATCCAGAAGACTATGGGAAATAAAATAGGCGGTGTAAAATTGTAATTAAAACATTACATAATCGAAAAGGGTTATTTAGTGAAGCAAATGCAACCGCATAATTGCACCACTTTGGTTGGCAAAAGAAAAGAAAAGAAAAACACGCTGAATGTTTCAGCTGTTCATTTTTTGTGTCATATGGTTCCAAGGTTTTAATTAGATCAGATTTGATAGTTTGAACTGTATGCACATGCTCTCACTGCACAAGCTTCACGGAGGACCCAAGGGACCTCTGTCTGTCTGTCTCTCTCTAGGTTCCCTCAGCACTAACATCTAAGTTAGAAAATGATAGTCAGACAGCTGAATTTGAATTGCATTTCTCTCTGTGGTTTGAGGCTTTCTGGCAAGCATTTTAGATCACCGAGATCACATCACAAAACATCCAGAATGACAGAAAAATATAAAGTCAATCGACTGGAGATATTTATTGTAGCCTTTTATAGATAAAATACAAAAACCAGCCAGAAGAACATTATGTTTTTGTATTAGAGAACAGAATTAATATCCTAGAATTAATACAGAAATAAAATATTTTTAAAATTGATATTATATTATTATATTGTTATTACATCAGTATTAATAATATTAATATTCATAAAAAAAAAAAATCAATTGCTCTATTTGCTCTTGGTTTGAAAGGATGGCGTACGCTTGTTTGGATTCATCTTGTCTTACAAAATGATTTTTTTTTGTTTTGTTTTTCATATGTGTGCAATAGTTGATACACACAGGCCTTTTATTACATCATTAATGTAATGGATTTTAATGCGCATTTAATTCTGACACATGCAAGCCTGTGCACTCACACAAACAATACACACAAAAAACACGCAAACATATTTACTTAGGAATGCATAGAACCTCCTTAGCACTCTTATACAACATAGACAGATAGATAGACAGATAGATGATGGGTCTGAAGGTGGTTTGGAGCAGACAGAGACAGCCAGTGCCATTGAAAGCACTCTTTAATAGCTGTTGAGTAATCCGGCTTGTCTAAACTGTGGCAGCCGGTTTCGTGTCTCTCGGCTGGCCTGGCTTGGACATTGAGCCTCGCCATCTTTGGCATCAATTACCTGCTATTAATAGTTCTGGTTTTGTGTGACGGCTCGGATTATGGCTCTTGTACGGCGGGCAGGAGGGCAGTGAAGAACACGCATGGCTCATTCAAATGACCAATGCATGTGGTTCATGGAGGGATGCCATGTTGGAGTGTTTTGCTTTCATGTTCACATTCTTTTAAAGTGTCTCTTCGTATCTGTGGTATAACGGGAGGTTTTCAGAAGAGCCTGCTGATGTGAGGCATCTGGTATAATAGTACACAAAGAGTGTGTCACGTCCTGTAACTGGCTGTTGAGACGTATGAAATCACTAATCACATTTCCTCAAGCCTTCCAAGTATTTATCTATGATTTAAAAATAAGTAATGGGATGGGGCTCACTGTTAATGCATGTGTGTCTACAGCGGTTTATAGGGTTTTCCAGACACTGAGAATATATACTGGAGATGTTGTCTATTGCTTTATCTATAGCCAAAGTAGAATTATAGAGCGCAGAGGTTGCTTTTTCAAAGAACTTAATGGGGATCTCAGTCAAGTTTCACTTTTCCTCAGATATTTTTCCTTGAGGAGAAATAAAAATAGGCAGAAATGATACAATTGTTGGCATACGCTAAGAATTTAGAGCTATAAAATGAATGTGGATCGTAAAGTTCAAAACATTCAGTCTGGAAAGGTATTGATGAGAATCTTGATTATCAGATGAGACGTTTTGGGTTTTTTTTTTGTTAGGAGAAATATCTGAGAAGCGGGAGACTTGAGCAAAAGTCAGAATTGTATCTAATCTCATTCCTTTCTTGGAGAAACAGTTGAAATATTAAGAAGGTCTCATTTGCGATTGTTGTTATCTAGGATATCAATGTAGAAAAAAGGGGACAGATGCTAAATTCAAAGGTAAAACACTTTCCTTTTATCTTCATTGTTGTGACTTTATAACTTCATAACTGAGTGTTAAGGTGAGAGGAACAGGCACATAGACTATAGAGGAGATAATGAGCACACATAGTAACAAAAGAGGGAGAAACAGACAGAGATACATGAGCAAAAGTGGCAGTAATTGTTGACCGGGCTCCTCATTCACCCCAGCTGTGGCAGCGCTGGCCAGCCTGGCATTGATGCAGGGCAGATCTCAGTGCCAGGCTATTTGGCCAGAGCCGTGGTTCAGTTGGATGCATTCAGCTCCGGAGAAACACTGTCATTGTTACTCCCACAAAGACTGTGTAGAAGAAGTGACTGCAGCGCAGTCGGCCATACTGAAAACTCGGCTTTTACACCATGGAAGCTGGATTTTCTGTAGAATTAGATTGATAGTGACAAAAAAAAAAAAAAAAGCATATTGTACAGTTGAAACGTGACATATAGAAATAAATTAGAATGAGGGTTATTATTGGAGACAAGATCAGTTAGGGTTAGGGTTAGATATGGGTTGGGTTAGGGTTAGGGTTCTCAAGCCAACTAGGGTTGAGATATGTGAAAGAAAAATCACAATGATTTTTTAAGTCTAAAGGCCCGTTCACACCAAGAACGATAACTTTTATGCTTTAGTACAGTTAAAAAAAATAAAAAAGCACAGCACCTTTAAGAAGTTACACCAAGGACGATAACTATAAAGATAACGATAAAGTTCTAAAAATCGTTCTCAATATTAAAGAATAGCAGAGTCCACAACACAACTATAACGATAAAGGCACAGAGAAACGATATCGTTGGAATCACTTTCAAAACGATCAAAAATTGACAGCCAATCAGAATCCATCCTGCTGTAACGAGCTAGAGAATTTAACGCGGCAGACGAGCGTGCACTTAGAATAAACAGACGATATCGTTCGCTGGTGTGGACGCTAATATCGTTATCTTTATAGTTATTGTTCTTGGTGTGAACGGGGCTTTAAAGTGCCCCTATTATGCCTTTTCGAATATTACCTTTCATGCAGTGTGTCATGTAGCTGTATGTGAACATAAACTAACTGCAAAGTTGTGAAACCGACAGTGCACGATAAATAAAGTTATTGTCTATAAAAAAAATTTAGTCGGCTCGCAATCGCCTAAACGAGTCGTCAGGAATTCGAATCTTATTCTGTTATGGCTCTACGTCACGAAGTAACACATTTGCATAATGTCTGCCCACGTTCTACGTCGCCAACTTGCCCGCCCACAAACAGTAAAATTTCCGTGTGGTTAACATCATGTTGAGAAGACGCTGTATCCTACGCTGTGAGAGTAAATTTGTTTCATCACATCTTATAATTACCACAAACTTGTTAACACTTAACACTTACCACTGAGAAACGTCCTGCTCCAGTCGTGCTTGCGAATCAGTCTCTTGTCGATCAGCCAGTTCAACCGTTTCATCATCAGACTCCGGCTCGAATTTGTAAGGTTCAATCGATACCATCTTTTGGTACAGCGACACGCGCTGTACGTGGTAGACCAATCCAGAGTCAATCTCTCTACGGCTCTGGACCAATCACAAAGGACTGCGCCATCTGACCAATCACAGCAGTGAGGGCTCACAGAAAGGAGGGGTTTAGAGAGACTGATTCTTTGAACTCGTTTACGATTCGTTTACGAAACATTTAGAAATGAGATCAAATTAAGTCAATTTTTTTGAGAAAACTAACGTGTTTTTTGAACTTGCATGCATGCAAACCTGTTTTAGGAGACTCATAAAACAATATTAGCAACCTTAAAAATGGCATAATAGGGGCACTTTAATTCTTATTCTCAATAGACCCATCTGATGCATATTGAATACAAAAATTGCAAAACCCAATGTGATTGGCTCCAAGGGATGTTAATATATACCAGTATTGACAATAATTGTAATATGTAAAAAATGAAATACCAATATCATTTTAATACTTTAGAAATAATTCAGTGCCTTTACTGCATCTGGTTGACTCTCCAACATAGTAGGTGGCAGTATTGCAGCAAAATGCTGGTTGTTTCCCCAACATTAAATGTAAAGAAGACACTACTGTACTAATATTGTCGCATATATATTTATTTAAGTTCTACAGATATCATGACAATATATAGTTATTGTGAATCCTTTAGTAGTGAAAATCTGCTCTATACTACTCTCCAGCTTATTATGGTAGCAAAAATCTCATTAAATTCACACAGTTCTATACGTCACAACCATGTTTTACATGTCAGTCAGGTGGTTTCTTAGATGGGCGGTTCTTTGCCAGAATACGTTTGAATACCAGATACTATGCCAATAGTAAGTAAATAAAATAAAATAAAATAAATATTTTTAGTCAGTAAAAAGATCTGCTAGAACAGTGTTTCCCAACCTTTCTTTAGTCCCTTTGGAAATTGTAACAAATTTGTGGCACCCTACAAAATTAATTTTGTCACAATATTAGAATTTCTAACTTCGATATGATAATTTGAAAAGTATAGATATTCGGTACAGCAGGGAAGAACTGCAGAATATAATGTCATACAGATATTTTTTATATTATAAAAAAAATTTGTCCATCAATGGTGGCAATCAGTAGGCTAATTTCTAATGAAGAGACCAATTTATATGACAGATTTTAATGTAGGCTTTTATTCATATGTAAACATTATGAGATAGCTAGTTATAATGGTAATTAAACAAAGTTTTGCTCAATCAGTGTTTTTTTTATTTTACAGTGGGGTAATTTTGTTGTAGTAGCACGAGATAGCTTGATTTAAAACTTTGAATTGAATAAAAAATGACAAG
>NW_015536504.1:121757-127209 GCF_001515605.1 Sinocyclocheilus anshuiensis | reverse complement strand
GGTTATTAAGAGTTTTTTTTTTTACCAATTATCCAAATAATGTTTAATCCTAGAAAGCTATTATTTTCAGAGGACACGTGAGCATAACGGTTTGCAGATCAATGAATGAGAGTTGCCCATTTACCACACCTTGTTACAGCACAGTAGGGCTATTGCAAACATTTTTACACGGCACCCCTGCTCTCGACAGACGGCACCCCGGTTGGGAAACACTGTGCTAGAATGATTCGACTGCACCTGGCAACCTGATGCATTGTGGTGGAAATGATATGACTGGACGTTCTAATAGGTGTTGGTTGGGTTTACCAGGAAAATGCAAAATGTTGGATGCTCTGTTGGTTTGGCATCATCTATTTCGCTTCCAGGAAAATGGACCAGACATCTTGCACTCTGAAGTGTATACAGATCTCTGTCCAATAACGTGCTCTATAGGATAAGAATGTCTTAAAATTAAGAATTAAAATTCAACCTATCAATTTTGTAGATGCAGGTTATGATCTTATTGTGAATGATGCATCCATATACAGTATATATATATATATATATATATATATATATCATAAAAATTTGAGCTCCTAATTTATAATCAAAATGTTAGAGCTGGATCTTCCAGTAAAACAACAGACTAATTTCTCCAGTGATATAGTCAGTTTAAACTCCGCCCCTCCACAATCGACTGCAAATTCACATTCATTTTTGAGTGCAACGGCCACATTTCAAAATCCAGTCAACAACCAATGATTAAAAAATTAGAAAGTCCCCGCCCTACATTTTTTTTCTTTTTTAATAATCCCATTACACTCAAATGTACAGTATGTCACAATAACTATTAACTTAGCCATAACTAAGAATAAAAAAAAAGAAAAAAATCATAGTTCATAATTGTACGGCAAGAAGATAAAACTGTAACAGTTTGACGTTCCATAGATATTATATGCATTGATGTTTTGCACCACAGTGCTTTTATATGGTTGGATACTATCTGTGCGTTATTATGTGCATGTGCTGGAATTGTTTGTTTGTGCGTGTGAGAGACAGTCTGACGGGATTTCACGTCCAGGGTGGTGCAGCTCTCGTTAATAATTCAGATGAGGCTCGTTATCACGGCAGCACAGATCCTGCTCTGATTCCACCTTAATTAAAGCTATGAAGCTCTGCTCACACACACACACACACTCACATTCCCGGCCTCCACACGCTCACACACACCCTCGAGTGTCACGCGGCCGCTTGCACCTTTTCCTTTCAGAAACACGGTACCGCGATGTTGCTGCAGACTGTGTATTATATTCAGATTCTTTGGTGTGATTTTTCACCTGGACCTGTCGCCCACAGCAGTTCAGCATCAGAATCAAGTAAGTTAGATGAAAGGACAGACGCCTCCGTGACCTCTGACCCCGACCACAGTCTTTTAGATACTCGCTAGAGCCTGTACGCATTAAAGACAATTGACTCTGAAGCCTGGCATGTGCTGCTATCATCAGGTGCTTACATATTTAATCAGACCTTCATAAGATTCCCCCCCACCGGAGCGCTGGGCAAACTGAGATTGATGAGCTGTAATGGGCGAGAGGAGAGCAGCCATGATTAATGCATGTGCAGAGGAAAGCCTGCCAGTGCGGCTCGCTGCTGTCTGACCCTCGTCTCACTGAGCAGACTCTGACTGTTGACTTTGAGATTACTCAGGCCTAAAACCACCAGCTCAGACAGGAAAAGAGAGTGTGATATTTAAAGTGAGCTTTTGTTTTTATGTGCTGGATTCCTTTGAATCGATTATATCACAATGAATTTACGTTCAGGCAGATGTTTTATTGGACGCAAGTGAAAATAAGGTCATGAGGTATCTACAAAACAGTGAAAAAATGTCCATATACAGTATATATATATATATATATATATATATATCATAAAAATTTGAGCTCCTAATTTATAATCAAAATGTTAGAGCTGGATCTTCCAGTAAAACAACAGACTAATTTCTCCAGTGATATAGTCAGTTTAAACTCCGCCCCTCCACAATCGACTGCAAATTCACATTCATTTTTGAGTGCAACGGCCACATTTCAAAATCCAGTCAACAACCAATGATTAAAAAATTAGAAAGTCCCCGCCCTACATTTTTTTTCTTTTTTAATAATCCCATTACACTCAAATGTACAGTATGTCACAATAACTATTAACTTAGCCATAACTAAGAATAAAAAAAAAGAAAAAAATCATAGTTCATAATTGTACGGCAAGAAGATAAAACTGTAACAGTTTGACGTTCCATAGATATTATATGCATTGATGTTTTGCACCACAGTGCTTTTATATGGTTGGATACTATCTGTGCGTTATTATGTGCATGTGCTGGAATTGTTTGTTTGTGCGTGTGAGAGACAGTCTGACGGGATTTCACGTCCAGGGTGGTGCAGCTCTCGTTAATAATTCAGATGAGGCTCGTTATCACGGCAGCACAGATCCTGCTCTGATTCCACCTTAATTAAAGCTATGAAGCTCTGCTCACACACACACACACACTCACATTCCCGGCCTCCACACGCTCACACACACCCTCGAGTGTCACGCGGCCGCTTGCACCTTTTCCTTTCAGAAACACGGTACCGCGATGTTGCTGCAGACTGTGTATTATATTCAGATTCTTTGGTGTGATTTTTCACCTGGACCTGTCGCCCACAGCAGTTCAGCATCAGAATCAAGTAAGTTAGATGAAAGGACAGACGCCTCCGTGACCTCTGACCCCGACCACAGTCTTTTAGATACTCGCTAGAGCCTGTACGCATTAAAGACAATTGACTCTGAAGCCTGGCATGTGCTGCTATCATCAGGTGCTTACATATTTAATCAGACCTTCATAAGATTCCCCCCCACCGGAGCGCTGGGCAAACTGAGATTGATGAGCTGTAATGGGCGAGAGGAGAGCAGCCATGATTAATGCATGTGCAGAGGAAGAGGGTTTCTGAAGCAAGCTGCAACTGCTACAGCAAGCACTAATCATATATTTGAATGTTGAGCAGCGAGCTCATTGGCTACCGATACAGGAGAGAACCAATCCGCTGTGCCATGTGATAATCATGTCATTAGATCAGATTGAGTTATACCTATCGGACTGCGCCATCTAGAGTTTCATGCCAGAACTCTGTATGTAAACATTAAATATGGCTTAGGTCTTCAATGGTTCAAATGTTTGGGGTTAGTAAGGATTTATTGAGCAAGGATATATTCAAGGAATCCTGAAAAAACTATTTTCAATAATGATAATATTAACCTGAAATGTTACTTGAGCAGCAAATCAGCATATCAGAATGATTTCTGAAGGATCATGTGACACTGAAGACTGGAGTAATGATGCTGAAAATTCAGCTTTAACATCACAGGAATAAATTACATTATATAATATATTCAAATAGAAAGCAGTTATTTTAAATTATAATTTTTACAGTTTTTCCTGTATTTTTTACTGTATTTCAGCCTTGGTGAGCCCAAATATTTGAATGGTAGTGTAAGTCTATGGGATTCTACATAATATGCAACAGAATATGTGGTATTATTCATGTTTTTAATACAAACAGTCTGTGTGTGTGTGTGTGTGTGTAAATCAATCAATCAATCAATCAATCAATCAATCAATCAATCAATCAATCAATCAATCAATCAATCAATCAATCAATCAATCAATCAATCAATCAATCAATCAATCAATCAATCAATCAATCAATCAATCAATCAATCAATCAATCAATCAATCAATCAGTCTAACCCTATTGCACAGGGTTATGAGTTTATAAAATAATCATCAAGTAACTCTTCTATCTGAGGCAAGACAGAGGCAGGAAGAAGGAGACAAAGCGATTGAAAAAATGAGCAGAGTTTATTGAATAATCTTAGCTGCGTCTTTCTCGATGCTCAGACTGACTTCATCCTACAGATTTCGCTGGCCTCATTCAGAATAGAAAAGTGTGTTCAGAGCAATATGTTTTAAGATCAAGGTCATGTTTCTCTTTACGTGACATGAGGCAATTTCTCAAAGGCATTTCTTGTCATGGAAAGAAAATGCAAACGGTTCTCTCTCTCCACATATTTCACGCTGAAAATATTTGAATATTCACTTTCTGTCCTGAATATTTTATTTGCATAGCTAAATGGTAGATAAGCATGTGTCCGTGTGTGGTGGAATATTTTTATGAAGCAGACAGTGTGTGGATTTTGTTTGTCAGTTTGATGAAAATGGGTCAGGATGCAGGCCCGAGCGTTTAATATGCTGCCCATGTCACTGCTAACTCTCAGACACGACACATAGCCTGGAATGAACCCTCGCAGCACGTCTCTCTGTGCCTCGCTCGCCGCTCTCATTCTCTCAGTCTCTCGCTCTGGATTTTGTGGCTTCTCTTTTTTATAATTTCTCTTTTACACACTTGTAATGATCTATGCAAATATATATATATATATATATATATATATGTTCTTTCTTTTCTTGAAAGGAACGTATACATTATTTCTTTTGGAATTGATATTAATATTTGGAATCAGTCCTAAAGGATTCTAATGGGACCAAAGCAGAATTCTATAAGAATCTTGTATTATTCCAATTGTTGTTTTAAATTCTTGTTGTTATTTTTATTATTATTTTTTTTTAGAATTTCTGTTTGTCCACACTGTGATAACTGGCTCGATTTTGATGTCTGATGTCATATTTCTGTATGCGTGGAATACCCAGATGACCTACTCAATTTTTCCAAACTGTGTAATACACAACAGAGCTGAGATCTCGCACAGTTTGCCTTGCCGTTTGCCCAACATCTGGGGTCATATCATACTTGTGCACCCAACTTTAGAGGATCCTTTAGGATCACTTTCAAATTATTATAGAAAATCCATTAGGAGTCTTGAACTTCATCCTACAGAATTTCACCAGTCTCATTCAGAACCGAAAGCCATATTGAACCATATTGAAGAGCAATTGGTTTGAGATCAAGGTCTTATTTCTCTTCATGCGAGGTGATTTCTCAAAGGTATTTCTTGTCATGGAAAGACCATGCAAACTGCTTCTCTCTCCACATATTTCATTCTGGAAATATTTGAATATTCACTTTCTGGCTTGTATATTTTATTTGCATAACTAAACGGTAGATAAGCGTGTGTGTCCATGTGCTGATGTGCCTGTGTGTGGTGAAACATTTGTTTTTATGAAGCAGACAGTGTGTGGATTTTGTTTGTCAGTTTGATGAAAATGGGTCAGGATGCAGGCCCGAGCGTTTAATATGCTGCCCATGTCACTGCTAACTCTCAGACACGACACATAGCCTGGAATGAACCCTCGCAGCACGTCTCTCTGTGCCTCGCTCGCCGCTCTCATTCTCTCAGTCTCTCGCTCTGGATTTTGTGGCTTCTCTTTTTTATAATTTCTCTTTTACACACTTGTAATGATATATGCAAATATATATATATA
>NW_015536504.1:116324-121477 GCF_001515605.1 Sinocyclocheilus anshuiensis | reverse complement strand
TATTTATCTAAATATATATATATATATATATATATATATATGTTCTTTCTTTTCTTGAAAGGAACGTATACATTATTTCTTTTGGAATTGATATTAATATTTGGAATCAGTCCTAAAGGATTCTAATGGGACCAAAGCAGAATTCTATAAGAATCTTGTATTATTCCAATTGTTGTTTTAAATTCTTGTTGTTATTTTTATTATTATTTTTTTTTAGAATTTCTGTTTGTCCACACTGTGATAACTGGCTCGATTTTGATGTCTGATGTCATATTTCTGTATGCGTGGAATACCCAGATGACCTACTCAATTTTTCCAAACTGTGTAATACACAACAGAGCTGAGATCTCGCACAGTTTGCCTTGCCGTTTGCCCAACATCTGGGGTCATATCATACTTGTGCACCCAACTTTAGAGGATCCTTTAGGATCACTTTCAAATTATTATAGAAAATCCATTAGGAGTCTTGAACATATTCCTTAAAGGGACAGTTCACCCAAAAATGAAAGTTCTATCATTATTTACTCACATTCATGTTGTTTTTTTTTTTAACTCAAAAGCAGATACTTTGAAGAATGTTGGTAACTGCACAGTTTTTGTGTACAGACAAAAAAAAAAGTCATACCATTTTGGAACGTCATGAGGGTAAACAATGACAGAATTTTCTTTTTTGGGTGAACCATTTCTTTAAGGAATTTTAGACTTTAGAATCTAGTGTTCAGTTTCTTTCTATTGCTCTAACACACATTCCCACACTTTTTTTTTTTTTTAATTGGTTGAGTTACCATCTCTATCGATTTATAGCCTCACCCCAAATTTTGACTGCATCAAATCCTGGATTCCATTAAGCATCTTTATTGTCTTTGATGGCTTGCCATCGGACTCCATCAGTGTGTTAATAGTAACATTAATCTGTGTATTAACTAGTGCCAAGGAAAGAGGGGTGGAAAAGAAAACCATGAGGGAATTAAAAAGAGGAAGAGGGGTGGTAGAATTGAAATGAGACAGACATATACTTGAAACAGTCCTTTTTACTGTTTGAGATGATTTAGATCGACGTCAAAAGCAGACAGATTTAGGAGCTTCATTTCTTGAGTGACACCATTTCAGCTCTGCATAACATACTATTTTTTTTTTTTGGTTTGATAACCTTACTCATAAAAAGTATACTTATCAAATATTACCATAAAGCATAAACAACAGCTGCTTTAGCTAGGTATTCTTGTGCCATATTCAGATATGCTGAATCTACAGCCCCACAGCAACATAAATAATATTTTACGCTCTCCTCCTGTTTGTTATTTGACCAGTGTAGTCCAGTGTAGTCCAATTCACAATTAATGCACTCTTATGAACACTTTTTTTATTTCTTCTATCACAATTTAAAATTCTGTTCGAACTGTTGCATTGTAACTGTTGAATTCTATTTTCTGTTGTAATATATTGTAAAATGTATTTTATTGATCAAAGCTGAATTTTCAGCATCATTACTCCAGTCTTCAGCGTCACATGAAACATTTCGAATTATTATACTGCCTATTTTTAGATACCACAATACATTATTTTTTCACAATTCTTTGATGAATAGAAAGTTTAAAAGGACAGAATTTATTTGAAATATATATTTTGTTCTGTAGCAAAGTCTTTACTGTCACCTTTGATCAATGCAATGCGTCCTTGCTGAATAGAAGTATAAATAAATAATTAAATAAGCATTTTGCAGAAATAGTAAGAGTACGTAGTGTGTTAGTATGCTATTCTGAATGTGGCCAGTGAGAGAGGAACAAACATTAAACCCCTAAAAACTGTGATTGGGAGACACTCAAAGACATAAATGGGAATGAGTTTGCGAATTGGATGGATATGTGGAGAGACGGCTGTAATTGCGTGACTGTGAACAGTGAGCTGGCCTTCCTGCGTTCTTCTCCTCTCAAGACAGTTAATGAGAAGCCCAAAGCCAGTGGCTGCGTCCAGAATCACATACTACTTCTACTCCTACTATTTCTGTATTATACTGTATATACTAAGCACAGTATGCAAAATGATGCATGCACAGAATACTCAGATGACCTACTTCATTTGCCAAAATGTGCAGTATATAAATATACAAGGCACACTGTATCCCACAATGCAGTGGGGCGCCCGATGTGTTCCAATGAACCAGAAATAATACAACATATGTGATTTTTAACTGAACTCATTTTTTTTTTTTTTTTTACGTAATACAAAAGTTAATAATTTTTACAAAGAATTCTAAAATGTTTATCACTGCATGCTGTGCACAGTTCCTATAGACCAATTATAGGTTTGTAAACATTCAGGATGCGCGCGCCTACTATTTCTGTATTATACTGTATATACTAAGCACAGTATGCAAAATGATGCATGCACAGAATACTCAGATGACCTACTTCATTTGCCAAAATGTGCAGTATATAAATATACAAGGCACACTGTATCCCACAATGCAGTGGGGCGCCCGATGTGTTCCAATGAACCAGAAATAATACAACATATGTGATTTTTAACTGAACTCATTTTTTTTTTTTTTTTTACGTAATACAAAAGTTAATAATTTTTACAAAGAATTCTAAAATGTTTATCACTGCATGCTGTGCACAGTTCCTATAGACCAATTATAGGTTTGTAAACATTCAGGATGTGCACGCATCATGGTTGCAGAAAACCCGGGAGAGATAGCCTTTACGGCTAGCGAATTACACGGATACGGTACAAAATAGTTAGGTTTAAAAAGATTATAGATTATATTGATTAGATGTCATTTTCAAAATGTTCTCCGCATATTACAAGAGCTTGTCACCCAGCGATAAGCACTGTTATTCAACGAAACTGACGTCAGAGAGTGGGATAGTCTTACAGATCCGAAACAGGGATGACGGTTTTTGTGGGCGGAGCCTATCTGGAGGCAGAAAATGATGGTTTTCAAGTGGCAGTCTATGGAGCCATGGAATAAAAGAATAAAAAAAGATAAATGTGATTTTATATTTCAAAATTCTGACTTTATTCTAGCAATTCCGAGATTATATCTCACAATTCTAATAAGGAAAAACAACTCGTCATTCTCTCTTTTCCCTTCGGCTCAAAATATACATCCCACACTTCTGGCTTTTTTCCCTCAGAATTGACAAACTCACTATTTTTGAGTTAAATCGAGTTATAAAGTCCGAATTAGGAGATATAAACTTGCATTTGCGAGAAAAAAAAGTCAGAATTGTGAGATAAAATAAATAAATGTTATGTAAAAATGTTAATAGGTTTAAATAATATTTCATGCTGTAACTGTAGGGATAATACAATACGTCCCCTATGAACAGCATATGTGAATATTATGTAGACCTATTGTTTAAATCGAATTTATGCTTTAAAAGTAGAGTAATCATAGTTTTCATCCATAGTATGTCCATTTAAACGTCTGCGTTTAGCTTCAAATGGCGTCTTTGACGACAGTGTTATATAAAAAAATATTTGCATTCCGATCTTGACATCAAAAGGCACAAACATATTTTTTTTAAATGGATTTTACCCATTTACCTCCACTTGTTCCCAGTCTTTTTCTGCAACCATAATGCGTGCGCAGCTGCAAGTGACGTAACTGTAACGTCTACTCTAAATTGGTCTATACTATTTAAAAATAATATTCATTGTATACTGCATAGTAAGCAGTATGCTAGTATTGCATTCTGAACAAAGCCGATCTCTCTCTCTCTCTCTGTCTCTCTCTCCCGTCTCTGTTAATGATCTGCTCGGCCTGCCGAGCTGAATCTGAGCGATGCCCACCGACAGCGCCACTCAGGCGGAAAGACACACACACAGACATATAGAAGAGAAGAATATCGCAGACCAACATTTATCCAGAATATATGAACGAACCCACACTGAATCTCTCCATCACATGTGCATAAGCAGACCTCAGCAATTCAGCGCATGTGAAGTTCAGACTCTCTAAGTCATGCAAACATACTCGCATAATTGTGCCAGAAAACACACACAAAAAGCCACATATAGTGTACAGAAAGCAACGTGAAGCGGTAGCACAGTGATAACCGACATCGACTCGATATATTATTGTACATGTTCCTTAGTGTTCTCAATGAAATATATGGTAGGGGTCAAAAGTGAGGTCAGATTGTGTGTATTATGACTCAAGACGATGCCACTGTATCTGCTCATTGAAAAAGAATTGATTTAATACAGTTAACATGGCTTGATATCTTCTCACTGGACTCCTTGAGAAGATCAGTGGTTCGTCATATTATAAGGTTTTAGATCAGTTTTAGATGAAGAAAACAGTTCATGTCTCCTAAAACATAGCATCATGTACTCACCATTTTCATCGTACCAAGCCCATATGAATGCGTTCTTCTGTGGAAGACAAAAGCAGACATTATTCACATGTTCTTACAATGAATGTGAATGTGTTTTGAGACTGTTGAGCTTCAAAAATGACTAAAGGTTACTATAAAAGTACCATAAATCTGCTATTATGCCAAGTCTTCTAAAGTCATGATAGCTGTGTGAGAAACAGACTGATATCTAAATTACTGTACACTGAAGATCTTCCCCTCTTTTGAAACTCACAAATCTCTTTTGCGCTTGTGCATATTCACATTTTGCGCAAAGTTGGAATATTTTCATACTGCAGTAGTGTGTTGAATATATATATATATATATATATGATGAAACTTTGTAGCATTATTTTTCTAATGGAACATATTCAAAAGAAATATGCCAGTCACTCACAACACAAGCAAAATTAAAGAGAATTTTTCACTAAAGAGTTTTCTAAAGTGTAGGTGGCGTCTGTAATGTCATAGTATTTGAATGAAAAATTAAAACAATTATATGTATGTCAACCCTAAGATTATAAAACCGGAGAATAATACACTGTTTTGTGACAAGAAATATTTTGTCTATAGGTCTTTAGGAGTCTGTCCAGTCATAGATGTATATTAAGTGATATGCGAGTGTGAATGCGCTAGAGGCTGTTGAATATTCACAGTGTGTGTGTGTGTGTGTGTGTGTACAGACTTCAGCTTTTTAATGAAGTTCTCCGTTAAGTCTCCCAAAGACTCCGCATTCCTCATACCCCCCCTCCATACACCCCCCCGAGCGCAAACACACAACTAAATGAC
>NW_015536504.1:105291-115548 GCF_001515605.1 Sinocyclocheilus anshuiensis | reverse complement strand
CTGTGTGTGTGTGTGTGTGTGTGTGTGTGTGTGTGTGTATACACACACACACACACACACACACACACACATATAGAAGAGAGGAATATCGCAGGCCAACGTTTATCCCGAATATATGAATAAACCCACACTGACACATAATCTCTCCATCACATGTGCAGAAGCAGACCTCAGCACTCCAGCGCATGTAGACTTCAGACTCTCTAAGTCATGCAAACACACTCGCATAATCACGCACACAAAAAGCCACATATTGTGTATATTATAGTACTGTACATTCAGGTGAAAAAAGGTCAAAAATTAGGTCAGATTGTGTCTTTTGACTCGACACAGATGTCACTGTATCTTGAGGTTTCACTGCTCATTGACAAAGAATTGATTCAATATGGTCCACATGGCTTGATGTCTTCTCACTGGACTGCTTGAGAAGATCAGCAGTTCGTCCTATTATTATCATAGGGTTTTAGATCAGTTTTAGAAAAGAACAGTTCATGCCTCCAAAAACATAGCGTCATGTACTCACCATCTTCTGGTGATTGCTTTCTTCTGTGGCAAACGAAAGGAGAGATTATTCACAATGAATGTGAATGAGTATTGAGAGCCTCAAAAAAAGTACCACAAAGCTGCTATTCCACGTCTTACAGAAGTTGTGTGAGGAACAGACAAACATCTAAGTTACTGTACACTGAAGATCTTCCTCTCTTCTGAAACTCACAGATCTCTTTTGCGCTTGTGCATATTCACATTTTGCATGCTGAGCAAGGTTTGAATGTTTTCATTGAAAAATGATACTAAAGTAGTGTGTTGAATATATACAGTGGGTACGGAAAGTATTCAGACCCCCTTAAATTTTTCACTCTTTGTTATATTGCAGCCATTTGCTAAAATCATTTAAGTTAATTTTTTTTCCTCATTAATGTACACACAGCACCCCATATTGACAGAAAAACTCCGTACCCACTGTATATATATATATATATATATATATATATATATATATAGAGAGAGAGAGAGAGAGAGACTGGCATATATATATATATATGCCAGTCATTCGGAACACGTAAAATTAAAGAGAATTTTAAAAAAATGTATCATTGAAGAGTTTTCTAAAGTGTAGGTGGTATGTGTAACGTCACAGTATTTGAATGAAGGATTTAAAAAGCCTTCATATGTATGCCAACTCTAAGATTATAAAACCAGAGTGTCATTCACTGTTTTGTGTCAAGAAATAGATTGTCTATAGGTCTTTAGGAGTCTGTTCGGTCATAGATGTATATTAAGTGAAATGCGAGTGTGTATGCATGTAAGACTGTTGAATATTCGCAGTGTGTGTGTATAGACTTCAGCTTTTTAATGAAGTTCTCCGTTAAGCCTCCCAAAGACTTTGCATCCGCCATACACACCCCCGAGCGCACACACACACAACCAAATGACCCCTCCCCCCATCGCAACACACACGCTCATGCACACAAACACTTAAAACACACATTCCAAGCATCCTCATTAGCAATTCATGAGCTGAGTCTCATTAGACAATAAGTTTTAGCGCGGGCCTCTGAAGTCGATGGCTAGAGCTGTTATTAATATTTCATATGTCTTCCCATTGAGGAGCTAAAAAAAAGAGAAGTTGCTTCGCTTCGGCTACAAAGTCGCTCGAGCTCTCCTCTTTTACCCCTCTTCCTCTATTTTCCCTCCTTTTTCCCCCTTCGTTAGACTGATTTTATGGACTGCTTCTTTCTTCGGCGCTCCATCTCTCCGCCCCCTCTCCGGCGCACAGACCCTAACTCAAACTGACTTAATTGAGCTGTCTTTGTTCAAAGAAATGTGGACCTACCTTACGTTTTCCCATAGATTCAGACCAAAGATTGAGACGAAACCCATAGGAAAGAATAATCACAAATGAGATCTCTTTAAGAAAGTCATCTCAGATGTGTCTCCTCCAGTGTATCTCTAAAATGTGCTTTCTCAGAATGTTTGGCAGGATACAGAAGTCTGCAATCAAAAGTCATCAGAGATCTGGAATGAACATTTCTCATCATTCATTATGTTCAGTTGTTAAATCTGATGTTATACGTGAGCGTTTACGGCTCAGAGTGCGCTATCAGATCCCAGAAGCAATCAAAAAATGGTGCTAATATACACTCACTACCAAAAAATCTTGATTCTAACCTTTATCTTCATACTGAAATCTCAGGTGGTCAGACGGTGATTCATCTTTTCTGATTCATTCAAATATTGGTGTCTGGTACACCATTAGCGGGGGCGATTGTGTATACTATACACTTTTGAAAGGCTATAGTTTAAATGAAAAGTGCTTCTAAACGACTGTTAGGATAACGGAGGCTTGGACCCAGAAACAGTATTCAATATGTCACACCTTCACAAGCAGATAGCTCTATATTCTTACATCGTGTCCTAACGACATGCGACACAACAAGTTTCCAGCGACAAACAATGTGTCTGTCCACAGTAGACACGAATCGACAGAATCAGTCAAATATCACAACCAATCAAAAGTGTGTGTGGGCGGGCTCTCTCACTGTACTCGCAATGAAATTGATAAGTTTGTAATCTAATTAATAAATATTAAACCTTTTTAACATTGTTAAATGTACATACTGAGTGACTAACCCGATCTCATGAAAGTGCGTATAAATAGTATACCAAATAAAAATGAAAACTCGTGTTATTGATACGCAAAAATGGACTTTGGTGTGTATATGCTACGCGATGAGTACGATTAGGGTTGTGGGGTAGATGCGTATCATATGTATGCGAAAACTCCGTATTATATTACAAACACGTGCGTAGCATATACACGCCAAATTCAATTTTTGCGTATCAATACAACAAGTTTTCGTTTTTATTTGGCGTACTATTTATACGCATTTTCATGAGACCGAGCTCGAGTGACTGATACCATTCGTGGAAAATGCTTGTTGGTTCGCATTGAGTTCGCAGTTTTAATGCATGTTTGCTTTAATTTATTTTCAAGATCTGAGGTAAACTCGTATAAATAGTATACCAAATAAAAATGAAAACTCGTGTTATTGATACGCAAAAATGGACTTTGGTGTGTATATGCTACGCGATGAGTACGATTAGGGTTGTGGGGTAGATGCGTATCATATGTATGCGAAAACTCCGTATTATATTACAAACACGTGCGTAGCATATACACGCCAAATTCAATTTTTGCGTATCAATACAACAAGTTTTCGTTTTTATTTGGCGTACTATTTATACGCATTTTCATGAGACCGAGCTCGAGTGACTGATACCATTCGTGGAAAATGCTTGTTGGTTCGCATTGAGTTCGCAGTTTTAATGCATGTTTGCTTTAATTTATTTTCAAGATCTGAGGTAAACTATCTGTTGTTGCTTTCAGTATGGCTATAAATGTCACGCAATATGATATTCGAACTCATATTAGACACTTTTAACATTGAATAAAGCACATAATCACTACCTGAGATTATCACTGTCAGAAATGTGATCGTCGCAGAAATAGAAACCGTTTCTAAAATAAACCGTCGCGGCTGGTTAGGACAAAAACTCCTATTAATATGAAAAAATACCTTTTATCGCGTGTCGTGTGTAGTTAGGATAAGGCGTTAGGCGTCAACAAATGTCTATTTGTGCCAGCATTTCTTAAAAGGAACTTTAGGAGAAATGTTCGAGACATCTTGTAAATTAAGCATATCTGAGAACTGATGGTAAAAATCAGTCTTGTATCCCAGTCTAATATGCAGAGACATTCAAGCAAAGTTGATTTTCCCCCAAAAAACTCAGCGGTGCATTCAAAACATTGCTCTTGTTGTTTGAGAATCCTGACCAGGGCTGTGCTTCCCGAAAACATTGTTGATCGTAAATCATTGAAACCGTTGGTTTGAGTGGTCAGTGGTCTCAACGATCAACTTACAATGTTTTGGGAGATAAAGCCCAGTCTGACACGGCAACACCAGCTCAAAAAATGGTGTGAGTTTGGGGCTGGTCTATCTGCTGACCGGCCAGTGACAGACGGGAACGTGTTTGAAAACCATAATTATTTTTGCAGAACAATTGCATTGGGAAGAATGAATGAAGGTGGAACGACGGAACTCCATTGGGAAGAAGTCATTGGCAGACATAGAGCAGAGTGGCGTTCATGTTGAATTAGAGAGATTCGGCTAATGTGGGAGAATCCCAAGTGAACCCCATAACCCCTGTAAAGAGGTTGGGGAACAGAGGGGCTCGGCAGACACGCCGTGCTCTGGAAATAAACACATGCATGAATAAGTCAATAATGGCCGTGGCTCCAAATGTGTGCATAAACAAATGAACGAATATGTGCGTGTGTGTCCGTGTGGAAGGCCAGACGCCCGTTCTCAACAGACGCCACATTCCCTGCGAATGAGAAACAGACCCGGACAGAGAGACAGAAAGATGTCTTTAACAGCCTGATTCGCTTCTGCGCGCAGCCGAGGAAAGAATTCCGAGAGCCCCCTCCTTCCCAAACCAACTTTATTCCCACTTTATCTGTGGGAGAATATGTGCCAGTGCTCCTCTGTCTCTCATTTAAACAGCACTGTCATGAGAGCCGTAATCAAACCGAAAAACCTCACAAAGGCAGAAGAGCATGGCAGTATGGAACCAATTGTGATCTAACAGCAGCCAAAAAAACCATTTACATCTGAGACAGTAGATTCGCCGGCTTTCTCTCCTCATTTGACCCTCTTCTCCTGAGCTTGATCAATATCATCTCCTTTTCTCTTTGTCTTCCCACGTTTTCGGACGTTGTCTCCTTGGCTGTAGCCAGCTACGAGGTCACCAAGGTCTAGACCTCGGTAAATTTTTCATGTTCAAAAATTACATTTGTTCTCTTAATGACTAATTTGCAGTTTAAAACTCCTCATATGAGTGTCTGCATGTATAATTCAGTTTAAACAGTTTGCAAGAATGTTTAGCGCCCGTGGTATGAAAATAATCACTGCGAGATGCTGCCGGAGTGAACGATGCTTGAGAGAGTCGTGAGTGAACGTTTGTTGCCAGATCCAGCTATTATAAGCATCTTTAGACTTGTCTTTTCCACCCCACCTTTGACACTTTAGAAAGTTAATAAAGTGGAAAGTTCCAGTTTAGTGTTAGCGGTATCATTATCTTATTTACAAAAGACTTGAACTAATTTTGGTTTATTTGTTTTCTTTGCAATATCTGGCAACACTGCATCGTCAGCACTTAAACTGACAGTCATCAACAAATCCCACGGACAGGTTATTGCTGACAGAATACCATATTTGGTATGGCAAACGCAAAAACAAAACAAAAAAATCCCATCACAATATAAACGTTATGAATGCTATCAAAAACAGTAGCATTTAACACTAGAATTCAGATCTGTAGGCTACAGAATGAAATGAAATATGCAAACAATAGCCACGATGAAGTCTATGCTATTTCATTCATTATAGTAGTTAAATTTTCACAAAGTTACACCAAAACATTCATAAGAGCACAAGACAAAGTTATCATCTATATGGCAATGGTTATTAATAAAAGCTATAACAGTAATATCAGGGGTGGACTTTAGTGATTTGGGGGCCCTAAGCAAATTCCAGGTATGGGGCCCCAACACAATAGCTATGTGGTCTTTTACGTCTAACCCTTATTTTGCGTGCTCACTCTCATAGTTTATAGTTTATTTTTCCCTTCACAACCACTAAATAATTAGTCAACCTTATGCTGTTCTAAAGCCATATTAGGCTAACTTATTTTATTTTTTTTCGGATCACAAAAGAAGACATTATCAAAAAAAAAAAAAAATAAAATCGATGCAGGCACGCCTAGGAAAACCACACAAGACAGTCATTTTGAAACATCAAGATAAATAAAATTATGACTTGAACACAATACTTTTCTTTACTGAGGTGAATATCTCTGTTCTGAGACAGTAGTATACAGCCTAGAATGCGAGCAAAGAGCGCTCCCTTTATAATCACTAAAATCTGTCATTCACTTCAGTTCATTGCAGATCTCACTTTCCGTTAATAAGCTGTCTTCACTGCACAATGAACCTCTTATTTACATCATAGCTATGCTTGCAGAACTCAGCACTTGACAAAAACTCGGCGTTTTGAGCGGTGAGTGGATACTAACTTAAGCACTTCTGCTCATTCCGTTCAAGAAATCAACAGATGTCTGTGATTGGCTACATTGCTCAACGCTGCAAATATGTTTCGCCAATATCAGATGGGGCCTCCTGATTCCCTAAGCTTGCGCTTACCTTGCTTATATGTTAAGTCCACCCTTGAGTATTGTTGCATGAATAATAAACAGCTGGTGAAATTATCCACCCCTAACCGATAGTAACAGTGCAATATGATATATTATAAAACAGATAGTTCCGGTCCTTGATTCTGATTGGTTGAGCCATGTTCGAAGCTGTTGTAAATTACACTACAAACATACACCTTTGTTTACTTCTGTGTGTTGCTCGGCAACCACAAAGGTTTCTGTGAAACCTTACTACGTATATGGAATAACCGTTTTATAAAAGCAATAAGCCCCATGAAGCCGTGGTTTACAGTGAATTTATAACAGCTAAGGGGCGTTGTTAGGCACGACGCGAAGCGGGGCTTATTGCTTTAATTTAACAATGCTCATTCTTCCAAAGCAGAGAAAACATCTTTCACAAACATCTACATGTCTGTCTCTTTTAATGAGTTGTATTTGTAGGGTTTATTCTTAACCCTCACTAATTTTCAAAGCCTGGTTATGGCCATGGTCTCGTCTCGCTCCAGGATGTTGTTTCCACAGCAGCATTTTGCAGGGGTGTTGATTTGTTGCGATGTTGTCTCTTGCGTCTCCTCTGAATTTGTGTTTAATGAATCTTTTGCGCAGTGCAGCATAATTAATTTGTATGCTGTCAAGTCTTTTATCAGACACACCTGTGATGACACGTCGCTTATATCAGGTGTAGATTTGATAAATGGGAGCCGCGACGTGCTGTAGCGCTTAATGAGCAAAGGTGGAATCCGGTTCCACAAACTTCCCAAAAGCCAGGCCAGTTTGAGGGTAGTTTGACGAGCGGGGCCGGGTCGCTTCACAACAAAGTGCATGCTGGGAGGTGGCGTTCGAGTGTTCGCTTTGAATAATTAGAGGTAGTTTGCGGCCATCTTGTGCCGTCGCCGGCGGATGAGCACAATGGGACGCGGCTCGGTAAGCCGGCGAGTCGTTTCATGGGAAAGAGCGGCTGAAAATGGTGCTCCGGAAGACGCCCTCGCTCAGTCTCTTTACAAGCGCCTCTTTTATTTTCCCTCTTTCGAACTCTATCAATTTTCCCAGCACATTCTCTCCCCAAGTTTTGTGGTTTGTCTGCCACCCCTCCTCCATCGCTACCACGCTTGCTGTGTTCTTTATAAAGTCTTTCTCTTTCTCTTTCAACATCATACCCATAACCCCTCTTACACCCCCAACGCACCCTCGCGCGCACTCCGACTCTCCTACATTCAATTCCCTGTCTTCCTTTCTTTCTTTCTGTCTTTCTCTGCCTACTATGGTCAGGTCTCATGGGGAAAGACAGTTGGCAGGAAGCAGGCTTGCTGCCATAGCAACAGGATCACTCCCTCTCCCACAGGTCTCCTTAGCAACCGGTAGCTTGGCATTGTTGTAATGAGCGGACCCTATGTGCCAGGCTAACAGAGCACGAGTGTGTGTGTGCATGTATGTAACCGAGTGCATATTTATGTGCTATGTCTTATTGTGAAAAAGGGCCACTTTGTGTATTCAATTCATATATGAGTCTTTAGTCCTTTTTCATCAACTTGAATATTAAAGGATGCCTCTTAAATGCATTAATGTAGCAGGTTTTAATTAACAATCATGTGACCAGGTGCTTCCCAATCTGTTTGGGGTTTGATTAAAGCGATCAGCTCATTCCACGCCCTGCAACCGAAATAATCGATGCGTGACTTAATTAATGATTTACTAATTAATTGTGCATGCTCTGCCTAGAACAGAGGATGACTTTGTGCTCGATGATAAAGTCAGTCATAGTCGTGTCTTTGCTCGCGGAGAGAGCGGCGGCGGCGGCACAAAAGACTGAAGAAATGCTGCTTGTTTGTTGTGAATCAGTAGCTTGCTTTTTGTCTATGCAGTTATTCACTATTATTTACCTTCACAGTTAGACACGAACCAAACAAATTAGTTATTCAAATGTAGTTCTATTAATTGTGCATCAAGACCCACACTGCAAAAATAATTGTATTAATCGGTCACACTTTATTTTAAGGTCCAATTCTTGCCATTAACAAACCATTAACTATGACCTTTTTCCTCAATAAGCTCCTGATTTGCTGCTTATTAATAGTTAGTAAGGTAGTTGTTAAGTTTGGAGCAGGATTACGGATGTAGAATATGGTCATGCAGAACATGTGCTTTAATAGGGAGAACTGGTCTCTATACTATAGTGTTACCCATTAATCTGTATTTTTGTCTTATTGTTTCAGTAAACACATTCAAACTATCTTAAAATAAGATAAATGATTACACTTTATTTATCACTATTAACCAGCATGCATATTACTTATTAGTACTTATAAAACAGATACTAATGCCTTATTCTGCATGACCATATTTTAAATACCTTAACCCTATACCTAAATTTAACAACTACCTTACTAACTATTAATAAGCAGCAAATCAGGAGTTTATTGAGGCAAAAGTCATAGTTAATAGTGAGAATTGGGCCTTAAAATAAAATGTGACCAGATACATTTATTTATAATCCAGATTATAATATTAATACGTATTTTTCATCCGTTATTATATTTTAAGTATCAAATACATTTGGTTATATTTGTGCTTAACACAAGAAGAAAAACATTGCCAGTGGGGTAAGCAAAATAAGTCTTCATATCTTATGCAATTTTGCTTCTCATGTGAATTTATCTTGCTTTGAGGCTGTTCAGATCCTTTTTATGGAAAACAAGATATTAATATATATTTTTCTAAAACCGTGTACAATTATTCAGTATTATTTTATGTTGTTTTTATCACAGCAAAGTTTATATCACAACAAGAGGTGTGCATCTGTGCACAGGACCCAGGTGTAAGACAGTTATTCTGAGTCGATCTGTGCGATCTCCCACAGGTGTCTGTACTCTCCACCTGTTGTGTGAAAGCTTAGCTAGGGATCGTCATCGTTTCAGGCTGACGCTGCTCTTAGCGCTGCCCCAGTCTGGGCCGCGTGCCACGCGACGACCGGGCAAACGTATGCCAGGGGGCGGCTGTGCTATGCAGTGCCCTGCTCCGCGATGACGAAGAGCTGGCTTTCATGCCCCGAAGGTCTGGTCAACTCTGGCATGCAGGGCGGATTTTCCGATCCCCTGCATCGTTCTCAGATGCTCCTTAATCTGCCTGCTCTATTTTTAAACCTCCCTCCTCTCTTTTTGCTCTATCCGTCCATCCTTCACTTCCTCCCACTCTCCCTCCCTCCCTCAGGCTCTCCCCGTTCCCAGGGAACTTGGCCCGGCTCGCCCAGCAGCTCCAATTAGAGCTCGATCCAAGGGGATGGAGCGCACTAGCTGGCTGCTCCCACCTACAGGCCCCCAGGGGCCCCGGCTTCTTTTCCGTGCCCAGTCTACCTCTCTCAGGTTAGGCTAGATCTCCAGACGCGGTCCCTCTGGTGGGTGGGCATTCCACAGGGAAGCGAGCGGAGAGAGAGGCCTTCTGTCGCCAAAGCGTTGGCTGTAATGATGCTCTGTTTTCAGGATACGAATGCTGGGCTTCCATAGTTAACAATGTCTAATTTATTTAATTTGTCGATTTTCAGCCAAAAATGAAAATTCTGCTGTTTACTCATCCTTATGTCATCCTAAACTCAAATATTCTTATTTTTTGCTGGACCACCAAAGGACAAATTTTCAAGGCATCTCGACATTGTATGGAAAACAGTGACGGAAAATCTCCACTGCAGCTTTCAAATGCAAACAGATGCATCACGTTCAGTTATAACATGCAACAACCGCTGGGGTTTTGGGAGTAATGATGTCAGACTTTGTGTGGCAGGTCATTTTTAGCTGAAGATTATGAACAACAATGAATAATGACTTAAATTTCGGTCTGTTCCTCACACAAATCGATTGTATGATGTAGGCAGACTGCCTTGAAAAAGTGCCTTGAATCTCTCAGCTACTTTCAGTGTGTTGACGTAATTTCCACTGGAGCAGGAAGTTAGACAGGACATATCGAGTGGCTCATCCAGGGGCGTAGTTTGTG
>NW_015536504.1:103829-105000 GCF_001515605.1 Sinocyclocheilus anshuiensis | reverse complement strand
TAGTTTGTGGGGGGAATAGGGTGGATATAACCCCCCCAATAACCAAAACTAGCAAGTACAACCCCCCCAATATTTATACCATAGTCAATGGAAACCTCGAATCAGACTATTCATTAATTATTTAAATCGCGCCTTCAGCAGTTTATAAGCGCTAACTTACGAACGTACGAACCGAACGGAGCAGTTATCAGCACAATATGACTGAAGAGCAGTTCATGAGCGGTGCACGGATCACCGTACTCTGCACACATTTACCAGCGCGCTTGAGAAGTGTGATAAGATTTGCGCGAGCCATTCCTATCGCGAAGCTGATTGTCAAATATGTGATCTATTTGAATCATTTCGAGAAACAGTCACTTTAAAATGCTATGGAGAAAGTTGAACAGTATCTAAAAAAGGCAAATAAACTAAAAAGACTGATGATAAGAGGAGAAAACAGTGTTGAACCAGCACTAACATATATTAAAATCTTTTTAAACTACTCATGACCACCTTTACCGGAATTTATCACGTTTTATTGTAGGCTTATTTATTGTGTCAAATTTAGTCTAACTTCTTGTAGAATTTATATTAGATGATCTGTTAAAAGAGAACAGATTTTTCCCTATATATTTTTATAGATTCCCTATAGAACTGTGGCATTGTTTCTTCATAACAAATGCTATATTGATTAAATCAATATTGGCCTGGTAATGATTAATAGGCTAATGTTATTATAACAAATGCTACAGTTAAGAACTATGGTTCATGGCCTTCAGATATTCCAAAAGATGGCATAGATTAAATCATTAAGAGCCCGATGAACTGTTAAGGAGTAAGAAATAAATAATATCAATATAAGAAAATGTTAAGTTAGATTGACTTCCCATGGCATGTTGAATTAGAACATTCTGTCAAACTATAGCCTATAAGTGCCTAAATAATGTAAAATACATTACATATACATGATATATATATCCTATGTAAACAAGTAATTGTTAACTATGATGTTACTTTATTGCAAAACTTTGCGTAGATGATAGCACAAAAGACCATTTCACAAAAAATAAATATGTAAGCAAACAAACAAATACAAAAAAACCTTATGATTGAGCATGACCCGGGACTCTACTAAAACAGTTCACACTTCAACCCCCCCAATGTTCAAACCAAAACTACGCCCCCCCTCCCC
>NW_015536504.1:78100-103649 GCF_001515605.1 Sinocyclocheilus anshuiensis | reverse complement strand
TTTTTTAGCCAATAGCATTTGTTTGCATCGCAGCATTCGGCAGCTTGTGACCGCCACAGTTGAAAAAACGACGATTAGACTTTCCCTTGAGATTTGGTATATAACTTTTACTAGTAGAAAGAAACAGTCATAATTTCAGTAATACAGTTTGAAAAACATGTAATATATGCTGGTGCATGGCACCGGTGTTATCTCTTCTCCTCATCATTGCTGTTTGTAATGCTGAGGATGTCTAACCATTTGCATTGTTTAATCTCCTCCATCACGGTTTAAAATACAACATTCAGGTGGGTTTCATATGTTTTGTGGTCCGTGCCGACTCATGCATATGATCCGCTCTGCGATAATGTGTCTCTGAACCGGAGCACACTGTGTGCACTACGGTAGTTCAGCTGACACTGACATGAAACCAGACTTTATTCACCCCAATGGAAAGCATGTTTAAACTCTCTAAATCACTTCCTATGCCCTATGTAGTGCAATATGTGCCTTTCACCAAAAATAATATAATTAAATGTATAAACAATTTTTCAGGTGCAGCTTTAGGGTATTTTATTGTATAAGGGGAAGGGCGCTGTAGATTCTAGAGAGCATTTGATTGGTTAGAAAATCTGAAGCTGAGTTTAGAATGATCATCAAAATCGATGATTCGTATTGGCTGAAGTCAAGTCAAGTCAAGTCACCTTTATTTATATAGCGCTTTTAACAATACAGATTGTGTCAAAGCAGTTTCACAGTATTAAATAGGAAAATAGTGTTTCAATAATGCAAAATGACAATAGGAAACACTCAATTTTACTTAAAGGCAGTTCATCATTGAATTCAGTGGTGTCATCATCCAGCTCAGTTCAGTTTAAATAGTTTCTGTGCAATCAAGTCGATGATATCGCTGGATATTAAGTGTCCCCAACTAAACAAGCCAGAGGTGACAGCGGCAAGGAACCAAAAACCCATCGGTGCCAGAATGGAGAAAAAAAACCTTGGGAAGTGAAAGACTGTAAGTTTTGAAAGCTTATATCTTCTAAATGTGAATTTTGTCAGTGGTTTGGAACACACTAGCTTACACTAGGTATCATATACTTGCCGACTTTGTAAATAGTTACAGGAGAAAAACTGGGAATCATACACTAAATGACTGAGAATCACACACTACCACACTTTCAGGTCATTCCAATCACAACAAACTCATGCAGAAACACATGCCTTGTTGCAAGGAGACACATGACAAATGAAAACAACATGTGTTATAAAATCGGCTCAAAATAGCAAACATGTTTGATATCCTCTGACTAGATGGAATCAAAGTCTGAAACTAATAAATGGACTCTGTGTCCATCATACACCTTGTGATTTTCTATGAAATCTGTCAACTCAAATTTTCAGACAACTTGTACAGACTGTAAATAGGGACAAAATCTTGGTAAATGTTGTGTAGTGTATTCCAGCCTTTAGTCGTATGGAGCAGTTTTATGGTGTTTTGTAACAGACGTGGCTGGAACAACATGGCTGCCTAATAAAGACTCAACTTTGAGTCAACCAAGAGAACTGGTTTTACTTAACAAATGAATACGTAAAACACATCTTGTATTAACCAGAAATAACGCCATTAGCAAACATCCGTTAGCATCATTATCATGTATTAGGACTGTTCGATCCTATAATTTCATATCACTCCATCCGTCACATTGCCCACACCTCTCTCTGCTCTCCACCTTTCGCATTAATCGCCTGTGAGTTCTTTCTTTTTTTCCCAAACAGCCGAGCACCGCCCGTGACATCACTCACAGGAAGTGCATCTTTAGCGTTGGCTAATTTCCATCGATTGCCTCCAGACAGGTTTAGCAGACGCGCCCTGTTCCCACACAGAACTCTCATTTTAAGTCTCCTCGCCTGCAGGAGTCCTCTCTCGCTCTCTCCCTCTCGCATAATGAACGCAGTCAGCGCTTTTATCTCCTACCCCACTTGTGCTTATTATCAAATAAATGCGAGGTAGAGAGATACCCATTGACAGTAGCATGCATAATGACTGCTGGCTGTGTGAAATGGATTAATAAATAATGGGTGAACGCGGCTGAAAACAGCTTTTCCAGTCCTGCGTGCGCGCGAGAATGCTCGACAGAACAATCCCCCAACACACGAGCCGTGCGTTCCGGACCGCGTCGAATGGAACACTGGGCAGAATGTAAAACAGAATGCTGCCTGGAATACTCGGAGGAGTCTGCTCAGTAAATTAGAACGCTCTTTAAAATGAGAAACAGATCGCTTGGCAAATGCTACCCGGAAGAGTTCGCTAAAACTTCCAGGTAGATAGCGTCTTAAACGCTGTCGTTTATTTCTACTGAAGTGCTACCGTAGCTATGGCCTTTTGTGCTGCTCAGAAACTGAATGAAATCTAAGGCACTTTACGTGACCGTGCGTGAAAAATGAGCCATGATCCTTCCAAATCCCATTCGTTGCCCATAGTGAAGTTGATCCAAGGGCACTAATCCAAGGCCTACATCAATGAATAGTGGACTGAAACACTGTATCATAGCATCATTTGATTAAAGCTCCTTTCTGGATCCATTCTGAATGGATCATATTTTGGGTATTCATCAATAGGTGCTTTTGGGGAAGGATTATCTGACTTGGGAGCTAATCAGGTCACAGGACACATCTGTCTTTTTCAGATTTGTTTGATACTGTCACATCTTATATTTGACACTCTGCATACAATCACAAATTTTCCCTGATTTCAAAACAAAACACTGTGGTAATGTAAGTGTCGAAACCCTTGCTTTCTCGCTGTATGATATATTTTTTTGGTGTGTCGGGGCAATTGTTAAGGCAGAACTTTCCATGTAAAAGCAGCCCTTTTTATGGCTTGTTGTGGGCAGATGTGCCTAACACGAAAACAAGAGGGCGGAGGCGACCAATGGCGCCAGGCGGTCAAATACATAGGTAATGATCTTGGTTCATAAACCTCAATTTGACAAAATGTACCAAGCTACGTATTAGCATAAACTATAAAAGATGGTAAAATTGTGAGCAGTGTCATTTAGTTGCTCCATTCCACAAATAGGGTACAAGAAAATTTTGTCATTTGTTTTATTATTTTCTGTTATAGAAAATGCCAGAATGACCACAGCATTGCAAGTAACAAGGTTCGAATTTAGCCTAGTAGTAGTTGGTATGTAGTTATTAATGAACCAAAGTGGAAGGTGCCATTTCTTTAAGGAAGCATGAGTACCCTGAATCTAATCTGCAGTCTATTTAGTTATGTAATGAAACTCTCCTAATTTTCCATCTTGATCTCAATGCCGATTATTACGCCCATCATTGCTCTTCCTCTACACATCTCCTGCCTGGTCAACATATGATCCCTTCAATCCCTCTTACTTTGTTGCGTTCCAGGGGTTACAGTCAGCTAAGGGGCTGCCAGATTTAACCAGGATTAGCACTAGATTTCTCTGGATTATGCAGGCTGGAGTGGGATTAAACATGATTGCCAGATTTTTCCGGTTTGCCGGGCATATTTGAAAGTGTCTGTATATCAGGTTAGAGTGAGCGTGTGTATGTGTTTAAACATTTTCTCCATTGAGCACACTGTTTCTGTTAGGAATCTCAGCCTTCATGTGTGTGTTTGACTAGCAGGGTGTTTAAAATGCTTGTGATTAAAATGCTAACAGGTCAATTTTGGCCTCTAGTAGATGTTACTCAACTGTATCCAGTACCCAGTTGTATCAGGTGGCAGTAAGCTTCACTGTCTGCCTTTTTCCCATTGGTAGTCGTTGCACTTTGTTGCATCGGCAGCATGCTGTTGCTTACTTTATATTGCCAACTATCTTTGACAATGAATCCAAGTTGTAATATCTAAATGCCATGTGCCTGATCACTCTACATCTCACCCTTGCAGAAGACAAAAATCCTTTACTGGTGAAACATCTACTGTAATAAAATTGGGATTGGCAAAAAACAGAACACACCAATAATGTTGACCAAATAATTGTGTTGTTTCTGCCAACACTAATCAGTTAATACTGTTATACCTCATATTTCATAGGGAGGTCATTATTACTGCAGCATTACACTGGGACGTTATGTAAGCTTTGATAAGAGAGTAGTTGCAGATTTAACCAGAAGAGTATCTGTGACAGCCAAAGCAGGTTACAAGCAGAAAAGAGGCAGAAGAGCTTGAAGGTGTCTGGGTCAAATTCCGAACCACAGACCTGCTATTTATAATGCTCACCACAGGCCACACCACCACAGCAATTGTGATTTCATGAATAATCAGCTTCCATCAAACACCCAGCGCTCTACCTCTTCCCCCGTCTTAATGGAGACACTAAGGGCAAAGAGCGGATCTTTTCAGTGACTAAACGACGACTCATGGCCTTTCAAGTCTGAGAGTTGTCATGTTTTAAAAATGCAAGCTTTCTACAACAAGTTCATGTGCAGACGGCTGTTTGGTGAGCTGAGCTGTGGAGTGGTGGGGTGCTGGTAGCTACTGTGAAGTCATGCAGCCTATAGTTGACTTGCTAATCACTGTTCCTCTGAGACAGCTCAAGCGACAGCGTGACTGCCGATGATTGAAGCTCTCTTGCGAGTTGGGCGAGTCGTCTGACTGTCAGAGATGAAAGGATGTTTGCAGTTTACCTGCAGCATCAAACGGCATCTGCCTCTCTCTTCCCCCCGCTTCTCGCACATAGCTCCTCTCTTCCCGTTACCACAGTAGTCATGGTTACCCCTGCAACAGAGCGCGTTTGCCGGAGCTGTCAGGGCGTCGCGCTTAGATCACCTCGCGCTGGTCGTTTCGGCACGCAGTTCCCACTCGTGACACCGCGCTTCAATTTGACTTTGATTAAGTCAGCCTGGGAAGCATCTGGCTCTTTCACCAGCACGGGTGCTCATGTAATTTGGCAGAATAACCGAAGGAGAATAAAACCCCCTACCTGGGGGGGTGAGGGGACGTAAATACATCTTGCTTATCCAATTTCTCACCGCTCTGAATGGGAGCGCCACAAAATGCAGCAAATCTGCCACCGGTGTTAGGGGAAGAATTAGCCCCTCAGGTGTGAGGTGACACTGAAACAGCACGCTCTCCGAGATTAGCCTGCTTTACAGTCGATATCCAGCTGTAGTGTAAATTTTGCCAAGGTAATTGGCTCTTTTCAGTGACTGATATCTGACCACTCGTGAGCGGTAATGGTTCTCAGAATCAGTACGGAAAACAAGAGGCAGCTTTCCGTAAGGGGGTGCGATGGGGGATTATGGAGTATAGATGGGCTGATAGACGCACTTGAAGCGTAATTGTATTGTGGATGATTGAGGGACAGGAAGTAGATTTGTTTTGTCTTATTTGCATTTTTTTCTTCAGTCAGAGCAGGTGAATGAAATTAGTAGTGTGATTTGTGGCGGGATGTAGGGCGAGCGAAAAGAGAGTGATAAACAGATGCGGGACACAGGGAAAGAGATGAATGAGTGTGAGAATGAGGGAATCTGAGTGAAGGAGGGTGTGAAGAGGCTATGCAGCTTTGAGAGAGACGGTGTGTGTTTGTAGGGAGTGGAGCTTGCACTACATTACTGTTGCTGTGTACACGTCAACACATTATATGCATTGTTGGTAATGTTGAAAATTTTGACGGACAGATGATAAAAAGAAACAGAGAGGGAAACGGAGATCAGTTAAGATGATCAGTTGAAACTCTGATTGTGTACCAGGCCAAGAAGGGAGAACTATGAACATTGTCCCAGTCCCTGGGATGAGGGCCCTCTATGATTATAACCTTCGCCTCTGTGGGAGAGGGGACCAAACATAAATATTTTGTCCCGGGGCCTCTGGATTTTAGGCACAGCCATGGTGTGCGCACCAGCATACTGTGACAAGAGCATGCAACAGGGAGAAGCAGATTGAGGGATTTGGCCCTTTTGCTTTTTTCAGGGATGGATAGGAACAAACTGTCCTAGTCTGTTTTGTGTTTTGATGCTGTACTGTCTCAGAGTAGTCGGCCTCATTCTTTTTGTTTGTATTTCTTTCTTATGATGACTTGTAGCCATTCTCTAGCTAATAAAAAAAAAAACATCTGTTTTCAAAGGAATCCTTTTCAACCTCAGTAGACACTAATCAATAGAAAAAATGTTTAATCGCAACTGATTTTTATTATATATAAAATTAGTCAATAAATATCTTGTTGGTTTGAATTATTTCTGCATTGTACGTATGGTGGTAATGAATAAATACTTTAAACATGCTATTGAGAATCTTTACACTGAGGTAATGATGCTATAAGGTATGCAAGACCTTGCTATAGTGTGAAATATGAAGTTCATTGTTAGGCAAGATGCACAGAGGAATGTTGAGCAAAAAGCTTTTGCTGTGACTTTATTTAATGTATAGTACAGCCTTGAGCCTTTTTAATAAAAATTAAAGTAATGCAATTTAATTAAAATCATATTTTGTTGAATCCGGCAGACATATTAATGTGAAACAACGAAGGTTCTGTGAGTTCTGTGCGGTAGTATACACAATAGCTACTGTATGTGGACAGGTGTTTCAAGTCATACTTGCTCTAGTGCACAGCTGGAACAATGTATTGACCTATTCACATCCGAGACTATAACTATCATTAACATTCTTGACTCCACTGTTGTTGTACACCAAAGAAAGAGATGCATTTCTCTGCTGCATCTGTAGCACTGAATTATTTTCTCTCTCTTTCTGGTTTCCTTTGTCTGATGCTCCTCCAGGATCGCTAGTGTGCCAAAATCACGCCTCGCTCTCGCTTTCTCGTCTCAATCTCTGGCTTTCCCTCATATTTCCCCAAGACTGCAATCGATAGAGTCGTCTGTGATCAGGTTGCCACGTGTGATTCATTTGGGTAACCTTGACTACAGTTTGATGTGCGTGTGGACTTGGCTTGGCTAGATGCAGCGTGAGTCAGAGAAAGCGTGTGCCATGCAGGAGCTGGTCTGCTTACAGTATTGATTTGCCTGAGCAGCCAAGAGGGGTTTCACCTCTTCCTACAATGAGTGCCCCGAACTGCTTTAGAGTTTTTATAGGAACTTGCATAATTCTTGTGAGATTAGGAACTAGGAACGGTTTAGGTTCTAGGAATTCCATTTGGAGGAACTAAATTAGCTCCTACTTCAGAGTAGGGTCTAAAACAGTTCTATAGGAACTACCAGTGACCTAAGTGTACACTGATTGGCCAAACGCATACGAAACACCGGCTACCCGGCATTTTTAAAAAGCCATGTAAAAATACTTACTCCATGAACATGGAAAACAGCGATAACAGCATTTACCTGTTGTCTGCAGTGTTGTGTTCTTTTCTCAGCTTCGATATGTAACACTGCAAGTTGTCATAGGAGATTTCGTCTCTTAGCCCAACTTTTTGCTCTTTCAGTCGCGTAAATTGTGCATTTACATTCCATCTCCATTATCAGAAACCCAAAACACACAACAAAAACAGCTTGGCGTTCTCCATTCATTTGTTCATGTTTGTAAATGCCGCGAATAAAGACGCCACTGTTGGCCGCTTCAAAGTTCTTGCTGCCAGTGCGAATGCCACCAGGAAAACGGCCCGAGGGAGAATTGGTTCTCTAGGAACCACCCTGCTGCCTAGTTCCTAGAACTAAGTTCCTAGAACTACGCGGTGCGAAAGCCCCTAATACTTCTAAATACACCTTTTTGTATATATACCTTGTATACACTGAAAATTTCTTAGAATAATCCTTGTAATATATCATAGTTCAGGGGTCTAAAGCAGGGGCGTCCATCAATTACTGTCTGAAAAAAAGTAAAACAATGATAGTGTACAATTGTGTATGTCATCAATGATTATTTGGACACTGTACTGTATTTATCGTAATAAAGTACTTAAATATATTAATATGTTTTTTAAAGTATATTATTATAGGTCAGGCCCAATGTAACACTCAGTTTTATGAATATGTAATAGGGGTCCTTGCCCAGTCTCTCTCATCTACCAGGGGGCCTTGGCCTGAAAAAGCGTGTTTAAATATCTTCATTTTCTACCTAAGATTAAGACACACAATGTTAGCAAACCTCAGTTCAAAATCACTAATTCCTCTGTCTTATTTCTTCCTGTTTTCTCCTTCCCACAGAACTCCATCAGACACAACCTCTCCCTACATACCCGCTTCATCCGTGTTCAAAATGAGGGAACAGGAAAAAGTTCCTGGTGGATGCTTAACCCAGAGGGTGGAAAGATGGGCAAAGGGCCCCGAAGACGAGCTGTATCCATGGACAATGGCACTAAATACCCGAAGAGCCGAGGCCGAGTCAGCCGGAAGAGAGCAGGAGCTGGGGGAATGGGCAGAGAGCTTGGAGGACCCGGAATACAGGGATCGCCAGAACATGGAAGCCCAGCTGGTAAGGGAGTAATGGGAGTTGGGGGTGAAGAGTTTGATGCCTGGACAGACCTCCACTCCAGAACAAGCTCCTCTGCGCCAACGTTAAGTGGATGCTTGTCTCCAATTCTGGCTGAGACAGAACCTGATGAACCAGAGGAAGGAGGACTTTCCTGCTCAGCCTCCCCAAGACTCTACCCTAGCCCCACCAGCACAAGATCTCCAGCCCTGGGAACAGGGGGACACTGTCCATCTGTCGAGCTCCCGCACCTGGCTGATCTAACTGGAGCCATCAGCTTGGAAGAGGGCTACTCCCAGCCTCTACCACTGAAGCGCAATGGCTATCACTATAGCCCTGGACCGAAAGGAGAGACCTCCTACTGTGGAACGGTTTATGGCCAACCGTCCATGGGCATGCTTAGGCATCATACGCCTATGCAGACGATTCAGGAAAACAAGCCTACCAGCTTCCAGCGTGCTCTTAGGGCATACTCAGAGAACAATGCCCTTGAAAGTCTGCTTGCTGGAGGGCCACAATACTGTGGTAAGGACATAGTTGTGGGGCAAGGAGCAGCATCCCATTCCCTTATGTCACAATCTAACAGCGCCGTGCACTCTCACGGCCACAATCAGAGCCAGAATCACAATCATAACCCAGAGCATGGCCACAATCGCAGTTCCAGTCAGAGTCTTCACAACGGCCATGGGGTAACCCACGAGCAAAACCCAAGCCATCATCACAATCCCAATCAAGCTCATAACAAGCTTCACCCAGGTCTTGACTACAATCATCACAAACACCACCATGGCCACGACTACGTTCAAACTCATGACCACAAACTCAATGCTAGTCCCAATCCTAACCACATGCACAATCACCTGCAACACAACAACTCCAGACAACCAGACCTTTCTCCCAGGGTGAACAATGACATGTTGCAACCCTACAACCACAAATCACCCAGCCTTTATGGCTCACGTGCTCACCTCCCTTCTACTGCCCTGCCTCCTAATCCTGCCAGTGTCTTGGACGTACCCCAAGACCCTTGTCACCTGGCTTCAGCCCCCCACCCTCGCCATCAATCCTACCCAGGTTCCCACCTCCACCAGGGCATGACAGAACCCTGGCAGGGGTATTATCACCACACATCACAGAATCCTAATTATCATAGCAACCACCAAGCTAACCATCACCAGGATCCTCACAACCGGTTGCAGTTCGAGCTGGAAATGGATGTGCACCAGAGCAGTCTGGATTGTGATGTGGAATCCATCCTCCTGAACGATTTCATGGACACAACAGAGGGAATGGACTTTAACTTTGACGGGTCGCTATCACAGGGTGTTGGCATGGGAATGGGTTTGGGAATGGGAATGGGAATGGGGGTTTTTGCAGGACCTCAGCAATCACACAACAGCCAGAGTTGGGTGCCTGGGTGAACCGTGGGGGCATTGAGGACCTACATATAGGCAAGCGTTCAACCATACAGCCTTCTGAAGGGCAGCAGGTCAAGTTGGGAACTCACATGAATGAACTGACCAAGATTCCCTTTTGCTGATGTCATATTCTGGACACATGATTATCCCTTGCCCCATCTCCCTTCATGTCCTTCAGTTTGTGCTCAATTCATCACCTCCATGTCTTTCTGGGCAAAAGCTCTGAAGCACTTTACATCGCCATCCATTCCGATGCTGTAACGACCACCCCGTGACCTGGGAGGAATCACATTGTCCGCTGGCCTGGGTTTAATGTATGCAAACGACTTTGTTATCCTTCCTGAACAAAAAAGTAAATAAATAATTAAGCGTTGGTGTTGTTTTACTAAACATGAGTACAGGATTGAGCAGTTGCTATAGCTGTCTGAGTGTCTGTGCTGTCATTTGTGTATTCGTCAGTGTGTGCGGGTGTCTGAGTGTTTGAGTGTGGAGCTGCTTTTCTTTGGTAAATGTACGCACCTCCTCCCAAATAGGTCTATCGGATGTCCCTTTATTGTGGGCCAGGACAGTCATCCATCAGACACACTCTATTGATATTCAGCATATCCTTTTTAATCTCCAAAGTAATGCACCAGCTATGCATCACTGTTGCAAATAGAATGTGATGCTCGGAGAGCGCAGGGCTGTTTTTCTCCCGGACACACAACGGCTTAATATGTTTTGGCGAAAGTGATGATTAAAGTCACTCTGCAGTAAGTGGGGGGGGGCAGGGGAAGGGGATATTAGAAGGAGGTAGGGAGGGCAGAGATAGAGAGATAGAGGGGAAAAAAGGAGAAATGCAAATATTATCACTATGCCCCCTTCCTCTCCATTCTGTGAATTTATAAAGCTTTCCCTGTAATGAAATAAGGAACGATCCAATACTACCGCACATCCTGTGCAGGGCTCTTTCCTGGTTCACCTCGGCCTAGCTACTCTGTGGCAGCCTTCCTCTGTCTTTAACCAATGCACTGGCTTTATTTCAGCTACATTAACATTCTTTATTCTTCGGCCTATGCAGCGTTACCCTAGGTTATCAATGATGGTTAATCAAATTTAACATTTTGTCAACCCTTATTAACTGTGTGTTAATGTAATACAGATCTGGAATTTGGAAAATTATCCTTAACAAGTTAAAGCTTGACTAACCTGATTAACTATTTAATGGTAGTGCTACCTCAAGGTTGCAAAAGGAAAGTTGTTGTCTCATATGACACCTGAGGTGGCTAACAGGCTTTCAAAGCCGAATAGTTTGTATGTGAATTGCTGGTGCATCCATGTCAAAAATTGCTAAATTATTTATTTGTCAAGGGAGACGGGATCAAAAATAATGATAGCATATGCCAAACAGTGAAAATGCATCGGCAAAGACAAACAGAAGTCGCAACTCAGTGCACTCTGACAATCAAAAACATATAAAGTACAGCATCAAAAATCACAGGCTATATGAATCAGTATTTCTCTTACCAAGTCTTCACAAAAGGCATTTTCTAGCATCAGATAGCAAAAGCACCGTTCACTTGTGATGTCCCATAATTACAGGATTAGAATGTCTCTGTGCACACTACTAAACAAATGCAAGAGTAATTTCATGGCTGCCAGGATAAAGTCACCTTCCATGGCCAATCACTAAATCAGAACATCTTTGAAATTTTATGTACATTTCTGGAACACAAAGTGTAGATTCCACCCCCTTCATTATTTAAGAATTGGAGAGGTTTGTTCCTTTAGCATTCCAACAAGAATGTGTTGTGAAGGAACTCTTATTAATTCCTTGATATTTATATGCTGTTTTGTGTTTCAGCTTATTTTGTCCACTCCTTGTATCATTACTTGCTTTTGTCTACCATTATTGATGTTCCATAAAGTGCATCCCCATCCCCCACACTCTTTTATTTTTTTAAATATATGTTGCCAGGTGCTTTCTTGGAGGCTGAAATTGGCCAGAGATACATGACTTGGATGCAGCTTTTTGTTCTGCTTAAATTTTGATGAGGAAAAACGTACATGGAGAGAGAAATGGAGAGTGCAGTTAAAAAAGATAAAGAAAGCTGACAGAGAGTGAGTTGAAAAGGACGGCACTAGGTTGCTTGAAAGAAAAAAAAAAAGCCCTCACAGATAGAGATGGTGTGTGTTTGTGTGCATGAGAGAGAGAGTCTGTCAGAGTAGCTTCTCTCAGCAGAGCTGTTTGAATCAGGCCAAATGTCAAGTGGCTCTCTACAGTGTTTCTCACACGGCCCGATCAGATAGCCATCCCTCTTTCTCACTGTCTCTCTTTCCTGCCAAGGACAATGAGCCCTGTCTTCATCCGCTTTCATTCCCGTCTTTATGTTCTTTTCGAGGTGGCCAGGAATCTGTTGTTATCCAACTGTGATTTTGATTGCTGGCTTACACCTGCTTCAGTGCTCAGCTTCATATGTATGTGTGTGTGTGTGTGTGTGTGTAGCACAGTGACGTACCTGAAATGATATGAAAATGAATTGAAATTTTGCCCTGGTATTTACTATGCCTGGCTATCAATAATATAATATACACAGTTTATATTTATTGGGTATAAAGTTGGGCTTGTGGATGACAGTTTGGAGCTCCTGTATCCCATTCATCTATATTACAAGATCATGATTCTATTACAGTTCATTTCTGTTACATGCTGTACAAAAATCTGTATTGAGAAAATTGTATAATATTTTTTGACAAGCAAATAATCAGTTTTATTTCTTTTTTTAAATGATGTATCTGCTCATCTTGTGGCCTGTAAAATAAAACAAAAGAGAACTTGAAAAACTTGAAAGCCTTTTTCTGCCAATGTGTGTAAAGAATATTTGTGATGCTTCAGTCGATTTGGTTCAGACAACAATGCATTTAAATGCACTTACTTCAGTATTTTTAATTATTTCTGAGTGAAACGGAATACTGAACGAGGAAAAAGAGAGGGTGCTGCCTTGATTTTGAAATGCTTTACATAGACAGCAACTCCTCACACAAATCGCAAAGTTTGACATTATCATGTTGCTAAGCTAACAATGGTATTCTATAAATAGCAAAACAAATATTGCGGAGAATAATACACATTCAGTACTGCATATAAAATGCATTTATTTAGAATTTACATTGTTCGCAACTCTGCCATCACTAAATTTCGTAATTCATTCTAGCATTGCCTTGTCCACAAAAGATACATGCAATGCTGCCTTAGAATCTGGCTAAAGTGACATAATTATGCTGCCTACCTTTTTTAGCAACAGCTGTCATATTGGAAGCACATTTATGATGTAGGCAGTTCAGTAGGTTTTGGAACATAATGTGTATGCACTAATGTAAAAGTGCATCATTTACTATGCATGTGTGTGTGTGTGTGTGTGTGAGATAAGGCTCGTTAACACCCCTGATGCTGTTCCACAGCTGTCCTCGTCCCTGTGGAAGCATTCTCACTGAGGGAATGCCGGCATCTGCAGTGCCATACTGTTCCACATCTTTCTCTGAGATTCACACACACACACTGCTGCTCGTCTAATTGACTCCGCTCATCTCTGGCTCTGCCTCGCCTCCACAGGCGACTGTGCGTGAGCGAGAAACGGACAACTGAGTCGTGAGAGAAAAAAGAGAGGGAAACGGTACTGGAAACACATGCTCACTCTGAACATGACTCCTCCCCTCTTCCCTAGGGAAAACGATAACCATAAAAACATATTATTTTCATTTAGTTTTAAAGGAACAGTTCATTCAAGAACAACAATTCTGTCATCATTTACTTACACCGTTAACCTCTTACTGTTCCAAACCTGTTTGACTTTTTTTTTCACGCGAAAGCTCCAAATCAATCTCCTAACACTGTCTGTCAAGCTCCAAATAAAACCCCATCTTTAAAAAAAAAAGGTGTCTAGATGGCTTGTGCACTAAGTGACTGAGTCGTGAGAGAAAAAAGAGAGGGAAACGGTACTGGAAACACATGCTCACTCTGAACATGACTCCTCCCCTCTTCCCTAGGGAAAACGATAACCATAAAAACATATTATTTTCATTTAGTTTTAAAGGAACAGTTCATTCAAGAACAACAATTCTGTCATCATTTACTTACACCGTTAACCTCTTACTGTTCCAAACCTGTTTGACTTTTTTTTTCACGCGAAAGCTCCAAATCAATCTCCTAACACTGTCTGTCAAGCTCCAAATAAAACCCCATCTTTAAAAAAAAAAAGGTGTCTAGATGGCTTGTGCACTAAGTGTTCTTAAATCATGCTATAGCTTTATGTGAGAAGCAGACTGGAATTTACGCTTTCATTCAAATGATCTTCTCTTCTGCTGAAGCTCTTAATGTGTGTGTACATTTTCAGATTCAAAAACAGTTTAAATTTTCCAAAAAAATAAAATAAAAATCCCCTCAAACAAAAGCCTCTGAACCGGTGTCATTTTAGTATTAGTTTTGGTTAATATTTTAAACTAGATTATATTTGTATGTTTTCTGGTTTTATTATAATTTTAATTAATGTTTGTTGTATATTTTTGACATTTTTATTAGTTTTTGTTGTTTTTAAATATATCTATATAGTTTTTATAATTTTTTATTTCAGTTACTTTTTTTTTGTGTTAATGGTTTTAAATTTAGTTTTAGGTAACTCTAATAACCCTGCTCTCAACACTCAAAATATTATATATTATATTATATTATTACATATACGATCCATATAGACTACTTTAACAGTGCTTCATGATTTTTATTTATTTATTTTTTAACCTTTTTTTTTTTTTCTTTTTGGAGATTGAAAGATGCTGGTCACTATGAACTGTTGTATACATTTACATTTATGCATTTAGCAGACACCTTTATCCAAAGCATCTTACAAAAGAGGAACAAAGCAATTCATCAAAGAGCCAACAATCTTTGTAGTACAAAGATCCAGTGTTATTATCAAAAAGAAAGGTGTGAAGATTCTTCAAACACTCTCTATTTGAGTTCCAAGGGGGAAATAACAGTTTTGGAACAAGATGGGGTAAGTAAAAAAAAATTAAAAAAAAGACAGAATTTGTCATTTTAGGCAAACTAATCCTTTAAACTTGCATCCCTATAGGATAAGCTGTCTGGAAAATGGATGGATGGATGATCTTTACCATTCCAAATATCAGGTAAATTTAACATCTGAATATTAAGTAAGAAACCAAAAAATCAGCATTGTGTTCAAACTCACATGTGAGGCTTTATTACAGACCTCTGTCTCCACGTGCTCTCTAAGTATCAAGCCATTAACGTCCGACAATAGAAGCTTCCGGATTCACGGGCCCTTTTCATCCCTGAGAGCAGGATTTGTCAAAACAGCATGTGTTATTGAACCCGGGTTTCTCACCGTGCTCAATGCAAATGAGAGCAGCCTGATTTATTCCCAGTGTTTGATGGATTTATTCTGACAGAGGAAGTGACAGCGCTGTGACAGCCAAGCCCCCCCAACCTTTTCTATTTCAATTCTTATTCTATAATGCATTCTATTCTGAACTTCTTTCTCAGCTCTCAGGGCTTTTTCTCAGCATTGTGCTGTAGAAAGGACTGCATTATTCATGATCATATATTCATTGTCATTTCATATACCACCTCTGATTTGCATTCAACTCCATCCCCGTGCTCTCTGATAACTGCGGAGACTTTGTAAATTCGGTGAGGATATGTATTTTCAATGACTTCATTAGTGGTTCATGATGTACACACTATGAAGTTATATGGACTTGTTGAAATAGGGTTTAATTTGGCGTGGCACATAAGCCTTGAATTACATTTGACCGAGTGGAGGGTTGTGTGAAGCGTCATTCACACCGGCAGCGATTTGCTGTTGCAAAGCAACCAGAAGTCATTCATTTTTAATGAGAGTTGGTGATTTGGGACGACTGGCGTCGCCAATGAAGTCCAGCAGTTAAACATTATGTAAATGAGCTGTAATGGTGGTAAGCATAAAGTACAACAATGCATTTACGCTGTGAGACCCGCAACAAGCAACTGGAAGTCATTCTTTCCCAAAGGGAGTTGGTTATGTGACATTACAAATGACAGAGATCACTGTCGACGCAACTTTGTGTCCCATACATATGCATGTGAATGGAGGAGACTGGAAACACAGTCGCATACAAAATATTTTGCATTCCCCTGCTTACAAAAGTTGCAAACTCGTATGACGTGACCAGAAGAAGATCTAAACACAGTAACAACGACCTTGGCCAGTGGATGACAGCCAGATTAACCAATCATGATCAAAGCTAAAACTACCAATAGGAATTGTTTCAGCGTGGTAACGTAGCGAAATGTGTTTAGTTTTATTGTTGTCAATGATGATAATGATTATATTTTAACATTTACATTTAGATTTTAGAATAGGTGTCATGATCAAAATATTGTAAAATGCTAATACAGGCTGTGAGGGATAGAAGAAGTCCACTTTGGTCCACTTCATAGTTGTTGTCATAAAATATCATAGTACTATACTAGCATCTTAAAGAAAGGTAAACATGCTTACAACATTAGAAATTAGTGACTAGCCAACAGGATAATATCTAGAAACTGATTTTATACAGACAATGCAATATTCTTAGCTGAAAATAAGGTCCTATGTTCCATCTAATTTTAACAACCCATGTTCTTCCGAAGTTTTTTGTCTTGTTTAAATTTGTGAAATTCTCTGCATTTTGACAGCTGAAAGACCGACATCCTGGTACATAACAATATGGCATAGTCATAAAATATTTTTAATACAACTGAATTTGTATTTAACATGATCACAATTTGATAAAACGTAAGTTACTCATTTTAATTCTTTCATTTCCACGGTTATTCAAACAACAAATAAACTACATATACAGTAGAAAATGAGCAAAGAACATTTACATTATAAAAAATAATGCGATCACTGACAGTTCAGGACTTCTGTGCTTCGTTAAATGCTGTTTTACTCTAGATGCCTTTAAAGGTCACAAATTGTACACCTTTCTGGAGTTTTATTTTAGGTTTTGATGTCCTTAAGAATATATATTTGCGGTATAAGTACCAAAAACCATCTCAATATATTTTTACAGCTCCTCTCTCAGGAGCTCTGCTGAGAACAGGTCGATTTTGGCCTGTCTAATTAATATTCATGAGCCTCTCTTCTGATTGGCCTGTTGTGTTCTGAGTGACGCAAAGGGGAAACTGGAGGCGGCCCATTCGAACCAGCTTGCTCAGCAATGGCATGGAGGCGATGTTGTCTGGGGGTTTGTCAAAAGGAGAGTGGGACGGTGGGCGGTGCTCGGGGTGGTGACTGAAGGCGGTGACTGAGCAGTTCTGACGTCAACTTTTTACGGAAGTTCGTGAAAAATCACAGCTACTTTATGCAGGCTGTGTGCAGTTTACTGTGTACTGACTGTTTTGAAACTTATATGGTAGTTAAATAGCCCCTAGACCTCAGTTATCGTGAAAAAAGCCAGGAAATTTCAGTTTTGACAATATGGGACCTTTAAAAGAGATACCAAAGATGATCACAACCAACGTCCATCACATACAGTAGGCAGATTGATATTTAAAAGTCTTTTATTTTTCCTCTTTTCACTAACATTTGGATACTGAAATGGAATAAAACTCCGTCAATAAAAACAAAAACTAGGTTAGCTAATTACCTTAAAAGACCATAGATGTCACCATCAGTTCACACGACTGTCTCCGACAAGCGATTCGATTCTGGTTTGGGTCAGGTGACTTTTCGACGTATACCCCATTCACGAGAGTACAGAATTCAGTCAGGGAGCGTGTGCACTGAACACAACTCTGGACAACAACTCAATAATCTGAATGCCTCTGATTGGCCATTGCATTCATAAGATCAACAGAATCGTGTGTGATTGGTTATAATGCGCACTGTTGTAAAAACGTGTAAAAAGAAATTGAATGCAGCATGACCAGATCTAAATATCATGCCTTACATCGACACATTTTATTTAATTTTCACATTATTCTCAATAGATTTAGTTTAAGACATAGAATTAGTTGAAGGCATCGCATCCCATTGGTTGTAGTGTCCCAGAGTTGATCACGGCTTAAAGGTATAGTTCATTCAAAAATGAAAAGTCGTCATCAGTGTTTAGGCTTCTCGACCTCAATCTGTTTCAAACAATTGTTTTTTATTCAGTTGGCAAAATATGTTAATTCAGAACACCCTGCAACGTCAAACAGAAGAAATTCAAGTGCTGCATATTAGAGGAGTTTAAGGTTTAATGACATTATATAGGCTACTTATGTAATATTTTTATGAAAAATAAATGTATTATTAATTTAAATAATATAAACACATTTAAAAGCTCTAAAATGAGTGATAAATGCCCGTTGCGATTTTTAATATTGTGTTTTTTTTTTAATCTTATGTAACTGTATTTGCATTTTAATGGTGGCATTTTGCGCACTTCATACCAGCTAGCAGCTGCATATAAACACTGATCAATGCACATACTTAAAACAGAGCACATCAAATATGGTAAACAGAAGCTTAACCGTGCATGAGTGACACACAAGAACAAACTTCATTGGTTGTTTGCAGAAGTGCAAGCGTATTTGCGGAATACTGTTTGCTTGATCACTGATTTACAAACAACATCACATTTCAAAGTCCTGACTAATGCCTCTATTAGCGTTTAAATAAAATTGACCAGACGAGAAGGTGAGAGCAGTGAAAGCTCAACTATTCTCTGACATAGCAAATACACCTATCCTCAGGCCTGCAAAGGACAGTAATGCTGAACTCCTGCTCTTGCTGTAGGCCGCTGGACTGTCTGCTATGATAATGATGATGATGGGTTGAAGGTGATAATAGCTGCTGTCTGCGTGAATTCTCCAGGGTCGTGCTATGATGGATAACATCGGAGGTGTTTCGTAACATGCCGGACGTGGGTGGAGGTCATCCCTGCTGCACCGATATTGCTATGCAGGATAAAAAAAAAAATCATGCGGTTGCCTTAACTAGTCTATAATGAATGCATTTTTGTATCAGTTTGGCGATTGAGAATAGCTGTGTGTGAGGGGTGTGTGGTCCCCCGCTGGCTGGGGTCCCGGCTGTTTGAAGAACGTCGGCCACAGCACTGGTTTTGATCAGTGCTGGATCTACGAGATCAGAAAGTGGATCAAGAGCTCCCAGGGGAGTGTCATTTACACGTGCCTCCTACTGAGGAGAGAACGCGCCGCAATTATACGTTTGTTAAAATGCTAATGCTTAACGTTGCCCCTCCCAACACCCACTCACTCAACACACACACACTCACTCACTCACAAAGGGCAATTTTTTGGCCCACACTTCACTTTAAAAGAGTATTATCGCCTCAACTTATAGGGTTGAATTTATTGTCATAGAATCACTAACCCACCCTGACTGTGCCAAGTTAAATCCAGTCTATTAACTCAAGCTAATAAAGTATGGCTGCTTTTACTTGGTATCCATGTGAGGAAGAGGTTTGAAATCTTGTCAGAGTCTTTGTATTTGTGATTTATAAGTGTGCAAATAACACCACAGTGTCTGAATTACCAATAAGATTTTTTTGGGGTGTTAAAATATTATTTTAGTACAGTAATAATGTTTTATTTTATCACAATATAACAAAGAAATATTTACAAATATTTCACAACTTATTTTTTTGTTTTCCATTTTTGCTATGTTTCTGGGTCCTTATAGCTTAACTTATAGCCTAATAATAATAATAATAATAATAATAAAATTAAAAATTCATTAAAAATATTCCATGTGTTTTTAAATTATTATTATTATTATTTCCCAAATATTTAAAATGACATAAATTTTCATTTATAAACCATTTAATAGGGTTTTCCTGCATGCTCCATATCACTTTCCATATTGTTTTTCTTCTGTAACATTCTTTTAACTAACATAAGCCGGTTCCTCAATGACATCATCCTCCAAGAAGTGACATCATTTCTGATGGAGAAACAACAACTAATACATAATTAAATATTATTATGTATTATGACAAATTCAGTGATTTGATGTGTCATAAGCTGGTTTGATAAAATAACAGAAATTGGTATGATAACATCAAAATTGAGTTACTGTCATGTCCCTGGACTATATCTGTGTGTTTTTCCCTCTCCATGTGCCTGCCCTGACCTAGTTTTCCCATGTTAATTGTTTCATTAGTTCCAGGTGTGTCCCGTCATCCCCTCGTCAAGTCAAGTGTATTTATAGTCAGTCCTGTTCAGAGTGTCTTCGTCTGGTATTAAATGTTCATCTCTCACCACTACTTGTGTGTTTCTGGTTCCATTGATGTTCATTAAAGTCTGTTTGTTTAAATGTCTTCTGCGTTTGTGCTACGTGTGTTCCTGCCAGCCCGTGTAAATCCCATGGATGTTTATTAAAGACTGTTTCCTTATTGAAGCTACTCCACGTCTCCTTGTTCCTCGCTCCGCGCTCCCTCACAGTAGCGGTACGTGACAGTTACACCCTCATGCAAGTTGTCTTCTCAATGTGTAAATACAGTAATAAAGCTATAATTAAGTTTAAATGTTCAAGAGCACTTGACCAGAGAATATTTCTGTTATGAGTGTTATACCATTATCTAGACATATTTCCTTTCCAGATTTTGAAAGGTACTGCAATGAAATTAGACAAACTTGATTTGTTTGTACATATTTTGTAGCTTATTACTAAAGATTACAGTATATATAGTGATATACTAGATAGTGTAAAGTTTGCCACAAATACTAATATAGCTGGTTCATGATGCCACAGATTAAAACAAAACAGCATTTCGCATCATTCTTTGTGGCAGCATGAAAATATATAAACAAAGCATCAGTTATCCATCTAATGTATTTACTTTGCTCTTCATTTTTTTTTGTACATCTAAAAAACGTTTTGTCTTTGGTGGTAAACGGAGACACATGAAGTTCATCCACCCTAAAAGTGCACCTCAAAAGATTTAAAGCCTAAATAACAAACATTGCAACTGAATAATTCATATTTAATAATTTATCAAGTGCTTCAACAAAATATTAGCTTCTTCCTTTATACCCTGCGGTACAAATGCCTCTTTTCTTTTTAACAAACTGAGCAACAAGTCAAAATTATTGTCTGTGGTAATGGATAGAATGCCAGTAGTGCAGCCCATAAACATTAAGGGGAAAATAACCCAGAGTATTCCTTTAAAAACCATCTGATTCTCATATATAACTGGTGCCTCCAGATATATAACACAGCCTCCAACAGACACACATCCACCCTCAGCGGCTAATAATGAGCTGTAATTGATGCCGGAACCACTGCAGATGGATCACTGGTGCCATTCAAGACTCATTTACTGAGATGACACAGCAGCCATAGGCCGAGCTCAGGAATGAGTCAGATGATCTGTCAATCACTGATCATGTGACTACTGACTGACTGCCCATTAGTGTCCATCACTGTGTCTGCATGTGCTCATCACATCAGTAATTGTGTGTCTTACACTGACTATATGTGTGAATGTGAGAGCTTGCTTGAATTGATAGTGTTATTAATGATTTACATTTTAACACTCCCATCAATCACAGCGTGTGAAGCCATGTGTGAAACTTCAAGTCACACACTCTGTTTTTTCATGCATGTCTGTCGGTGTACTTCAGAGAATTTCCCTGTAGATGCAGGCCTCTTTTCTTCGCCATTGTTTATTACCTTGCCAATATTTACATTTGGGTAATTCTTAGGAAACATTTGTGCCTGACAATTTTAGGAGTTTAAAATATATTACATATATTTAACAGTTATTAATAAAACAGTATTTGCACTGTTATTAATATTTAAAACCAGCACTGTAACCACCATAAGAAGATAGATAAATATATTTTTCAATGTCTTTTTAAACTATTACTCCCAAGCCTATAATGTATATATGAGCAATACCACACCTGTAGTCGTGCGACATGGCTCTTGCTGATATACCGCAATACCGCACTACTACAAGTGTGATATTGCATTTATACAACAGTTTGATGGCACAAGTGTGTAAATAAATAAGAATCAACCACAGAGTGTCTTAAAACATTTTGTGTGCAGACAAACTACTTCTTCCTGCCATGGATTCAAATCTAAAGTTGACAGTTTATCAGCTTAGTCCAAGCCTCCGTTACAAATTCCAAAACGTCACTTTAGAACTAGTAATGAAGGATCATTGAGTTGCTTCATTAAAAGCTTATTGTATTACTGAATTAAAAGCAGTTTATTATGTGTATTCATTCTTCAGCTCAATCTCATATTCAGCATAATACATTAGTTTGAAAGTCTGCTGAGGAAAGCGATATCTTTGTCGTACTATACTTTCATCTGTTAAGGGTGATTTCCGATGACAGTGCTGCAGTGTATTTATTGTCTGCGTCTTACAAGGTGTTGTTGAAAGTAAAAATAACTTCCTTGTTTACAACCCTGTTTCAGTCTCTTTCAATGTAAATGTCTTTATTGATTACTCACTCATAAAATCAGTCTCTTGTCGCCATCTAACGGTGGAACAATGTAATCAAATCACCATCACAAACACACACAGTTTGCCAACACTAAATACTATAATTAAATACTACTATTATTTATATAAAAATATTATTTATGTGTAACCGGGTGGTAAATAACCTTATAATTTGTTTCTCTCCTTGCATGTTAAAAACTGTTATTTTATTGTCCTTTACTATGTTCAGTGAATTATAAAGACATGAAAAACAGTGGTTGCCTGTATTTTCCTGGAGTTGTCAGCAGGTGGCACTGTATGTGTTGCATATGAGACAGTACGCATGCACTCTCACCCTCGGACATTTGGGTGAGACGTGCAGCGAGACACGCACTCTCTGGGAAATAGTGGAGTTTTTGTGATCATCCATGGTGTACAACAATGTTGAAGATTTCAGCCCTTGTTGAGTGAACGTGAGGTGTTATATAGGAGCTCATTCTGATTATTCCCACTGCCATATTGTATGGTAACATTGTGATATTGTGTTACATTACTCGTATTTTTGATTTTCCATCTTTTTGCACTGAGATTTTTGTATTCGTTTTTTTGCATTTTGAAAATTGCATTCTGAGTAATGTAGAGCTATGAGGAGGTTTAATTGGTATCACCAGCTCTGTGAAAGCTCTATCTAAATTTTATTTTGTTACTTCATCTTTTCCTGATCATTTTGTGAGCCTTCTTGTCAATTAAAGTGAGAAGACACTTTTGATAGTAAAACGTTTTCCTTATACCAATAACTGAATAAACTTAAAGTAAATAGAACCCCTCAATGTGTTCCTGGTGGTAAATTTAAATCCCCGGTCACACATTTTGGTACCAGGAGTGGGGTTGTTTATTCAATCTGATTCGTTTTTTTTCAGCGGTTTAGTTAGACAATACGGCAGTGGTGAATATTTTTCAGAGGCGGAGGACGTCCAGAGTGTGGAGGATTGCGGGTGCGAATGAGATGGTCAGCGTGGGACTGATTGGGTTTCCAGTGTGCCAGGCGTGACGGCTGTTAAGAAGATAGGTCCGGACTGACGCGATTCTTTTTGTCAACGTGTTGGGTTCCAGGATTTCATTGCTGCATCCAGGAACTGTGCATCAGCATGAGGTACTGAAAAGGACCGAGAAAGCGGGACGAGTTTCGCACCAAGGACATTGATCTTGAACTGTTGATTTAATTCTTAGTTAATGCTTTTTGACCTGCTTGTGTAGGAAATGTCTGACTCTGACGAAATGCCTGAAGAGGGGGTACACGTCCCTGTTGTTGGGGCTGTGGGAAATGATGTCATAGAGCAAATCAGGGGTCAAATTCAAGAGTTAAGTGATTGGAGGAACGACACTCAGGCCAATAGGGCTGTTGGTGGGGGTAACTCAACCCGCTCTTACATTTATGTTCCTCGTGAACGCCAGGTTCAACCTTTTAGTGGGGAGTATAACAAAGATGGAAGGTCTGTAGAGGAGTTTATTGAGGAGGTGGAAAGGGTTCTACGGGCCAGAGACCAGACACAAGAAGAACAGCTGGACTTTATCATCTCACTTCTGAGGGGGCCCGCACTGGAAGAGGTGCGTTTATGTGTGGGAAACCAGTCCAGAGAGGCCAGTGATTTGTTTACTTTCCTGCGGGAAACGTTTGGGGAATGGCGTAGTGGGACTCAATTGTTGCAAATGTTTTACAATCGCAAACAATTAGAGGGGGAGGATCTCCGAAACTACTCTCATGCTCTCTCTCGCCTGTTAAGTTCCATTGTAAAGCAATCCCCAGGTGGTTTGGCTAACGAGCAGGGGATTTTGCACGATCTGTTCATGGAGGGTGTGCGAGATGCCGCGTTGAGGCGAAAGTTGCGTAAAATAATCAGAGAAAAGCCCGACCTGACCCTGCTTGAGATTCGTAATGAGGCAATTATTTGGTCCATGGAAGAGAGCAGGCCAACCTGAGTAACCAGAGTAGCGAATAGTCGACCGGTCCATTCAGAAGTGCTAAGTGCAACTGGAGGTACTTCTGTCGGGTCTGAGAATCAAAACTCTTCTGTGTTGAATGATATTTTACAGGTGATTTCCTGGCAGGACAAGTGAATTAGCGAGCAAGAGCAGACTACTTCAGAGCTCACTAAGGCGGTCAAAAAGTTGACGGTGCAGCGGTCAGTGTTTGTTCCGCAGAATTTTGTGCCTTCATCAAAGTCTCCTCCCAGGTTTACAGAAACGTTTCAGGTGCAACGGGGTTGGGCATATCGCTAGACGCTGCACTGTAACACGGGGTGGGAGACCTAAGAGTGCTACCCAGACCACTGAAGTTCAAGAAAAACAAGGTCCTTCCGTTGCGCTGAGTCAGGCAGCACAAGGGGTAGTTTCTGTTTCACCGTCTGAGGGAACTAGTCGAGACAGGTTCCGTGAATGGGCAGTTGGAACGTGCCCAATGGTAGACTTGAAAATCAATTGTGTTCCAGTGTCATTCTTGCTCGACACTGGTAGTCAGGTCAGTACTATTACTGAGGGATTCTTCCGAGAGCATATGTTTGGGGAGGGGAGTGATGTGTTGTCTACTTCAGGCTGGCTGAAGATCACAGCAGCCAACGGTTTAGACATTCCCTATTTGGGTTACATGGAGCTGGACATGGAGGTTATGGGGATGACCCTGCCCGAGTGTGGGTTCTTGATCATTAAAGAAAATCCTAGTCCATCGTCCGTGGCGGTGCTCATCGGAATTAACATTATCAGTAAGTGCCGACAGATCGTTCATGCTGAATTTGACACCACGCTGGGTGGTAGGCTGGGTTCTGACTAGAGGGCAGTCTTCCAGCAGGCACAATCAGTTGAGTTAGTTGAGCGAGTTTCAACTGCTCGGGTCGTGGGTAAGACTCCTGCTCATGTGCCTGCTTGGTCTGCCTGGTTAAGGGAATGGAATGCAGTAAAAAGGAAGGTTCCGCGTGGTTGGTAGAACCAGCAAATGTGCCCTTACCAGGAGGGTTGGTTGTAGTACCTACCTTGGTCACGTCAGAGTTACCTGTGTGTCCAAGTCAAGTCACCTTTATTTATATAGCACTGATCTGGATACAGACTGGATCTGGTGGCTACGGTGACCTCGGAAAACTGATTCACATTTCCAGTTTCACTATCAGTAACAAATTACTCATCATCCAGTTTTTTATATCGACTATGCATTCCGCAAGTTTTTCAAATTGGTATGTTTCGCCGGGCTGCGAAGAAATATAGAGCTGAGTATCATCAGCATAACAGTGAAAGCTAACACCGTGTT
>NW_015536504.1:75027-76447 GCF_001515605.1 Sinocyclocheilus anshuiensis | reverse complement strand
GGGGATGAATGGAAAACAGCTTTTCTCACCACTAGGGGGCACTATGAATATCAGGTAATGTTGTATGGGCTGGCCAACTCTCCCACTGTATTCCAATCTTTCATCAATTAAATCTTCAAGGACCTCCTGAATAAATTTGTGGTTGCATACATCGACGATATCCTCGTATTTTCCAAGACAGAACACTATCCTCCGCTGAGCGCAACTATTATGTTGGAAATAAGGAACTACTCTCCATGAAAGCAGCGATCGAAGAGTGGTGTCACTGGCTTGAGGGAGCTCTTCATCCATTCCAAGCGATTACAGACCATAAGAATCTTGAATATATAAAGAGTGCCAAGCGTCTTAACCCCCGGCAAGCCCGTTGGGCATTATTCTTCACATGCTTCAACTTTACTGTAACTTATCGGCCTGGCAGCAAGAATGGAAAAGCAGACGCTCTTTCTCGACAATATGACCTCCCCACACAGCATCATCTAGTTTATGATCAGTGATCATATCATTTACAAAAAGTGCTTTCGTAGAAAGGGACCTGATATTCAATAAGCCAAGCTTTATCATTTGTTTATCCATATTGCATCTGTTTTTTTATTTGTTGAACATCAATTAAATTGTTACCCTTAAATGGTTCTGGATGTTTTTTTTGTATTTGCTGGTTCGGGGAACAGACACAGTGTCTATAGTGTGATGTCTAGGTGAAAGAGTCTCTATGAGCTGAGAATTAACTGACTTCTGTGACGTGAGGCGACTAGCACACGGTCGGGTTAGCCAGTCGGTCTGCTTCCTGACCTGTGCCCCAGTTAGTCAAGTACAAACCCTAAAGACAATGTGCCATATTTCTAGAGAGAAGAGCGGCACCACCCCAGGAGGGATGAAGACCATCTCTTTTCAACAGGTCAGGTCTGCCCCAAAAACTCATCCAATTATCTATGAAACCTATGTTATTCTGCGGGCACCACTTAGACATCCAGCCATTGAGTGACGAGAGTCTGCTATGTATCTCATCGCCACGGTAAGCAGGGAGGGGACCAGAGCATATTACAGTGTCTGACATCATGCTTGCAAGTTCACACACCTCTTTAATGTTATTTTTAGTGATCTACGACTGGCGAAGTCGAACATCATTAGCGCCGGCGTGAAGAACAATCTTACTGTATTTACGTTTAGCATTAGCCAGCACTTTTAAATTTGCCAAGATGTGGCGCTCTGGCTCCCGGTAAACATTGGACTATAGTGGCTGGGGGTTCCATTTTCCCGTTCCGTACAATAGAATCACCAATAACTAGAGCACTTTCATCAGGTTTCTCAGTGGGTGCATCACTGAGTGGGGAGAACCTGTTTGATGTTTTGATCGGAATGGAAGAGCAGTGTTTTGACCCGCGACTATGCCACCTCACAGTCACCCAGTTGCCCTGCTGCA